>NW_015164742.1:205416-214901 GCF_001447785.1 Gekko japonicus
GCTCTTAGTTCTTTTTCTCTGCATTTTGACAACTCACAGTTAAGCCGATCTTTTCTTTTTCCATTTTTTCGGATGGTCGCTTTATCACTCGGTGACGTCTGGTGGCTCCGCTAAACCCCGTGAAACGGGGTCGCTCACGCAGCAAGGTCCATTGGGGCAGGGCATGGCAGGAGCCTCGGTCTCCGACCTCTCGGCTGAAAGAGAGACTCCCCCCTAGTGCGCCCTAAAGCGCCCCGGATCCGAGCTCCTCCATTCCTGAGGGGCTCGTTCGGGTCTCCGCTCGCGCGGATTCCCTCCTCCACCGCGGGCGGGCGAGACGACCTCGGGAGCAACCCGAGGATGCGTCCGCCATTCGCGGGAGCCAGACCAGAAGCCAGTAGCATGTATTTCTTCTTTGTTTGATAAGCTTAAATTGTCCCACCCTGTCACAGATATTTGTTTAGGTTTAGACCCAGTTGAGGGAAATATAGGAGCTGTTCTGTTTTATAAACCCTCGTGAAATGGCACTTGAGGCAGATGAACTTTCAAAAACAGAATAAAGATTTTATTAAACAGGCAGGGAATATATAAACATGAGGATTCAAGGTATAGAGGTTGCTGAGATAAAACTTTTTAATATATACAGAATTGAGGATTTTGAACATACAAGAGAGTGTTGTTTCTGAGTTTCAAGTTTTTTTCAGTGAGAGTTTTTTGCTCATTATATATTTTAGCTGTTATACAGAATCTTGAATACAGTTTCTTAGAGAATAGCTTTGTCTTAGTGCTTCTAGGTTTCTCCCTTCAGAGATCAAGGTTTTTGCTTTAGATATTACAGTTTTTCACTTACTCTTGAGGTGTCTAAGCTTCTACCCTTTATCATAGACCGGGGTTCTCTTCCCAACCCCTATCACTGGCAGGAAATTATTATCCTTGTCCCTAAGAAGCAATAACTCCTTTCACTATTTGGTTTGTCTGGGAGTTCTTTCTAACTACTCAGACCTTCTGCCAAATCCTTCTCAAGTATCGGTTGTCTATATAAAGCGATTCTGTAGCCTTCTTGACTGAGAATCTGAATTCTCCCTCAGAATAGTTCTAATATACTTAAGACAATGGGGTCCTTATTCTTCTCTCTATAGAAGTACTTTTCTGACAATTCCCTGACAGAAATCACTTACTCCCAAATGTCTCTTCCCTCAGAAACCAAAACCTCCGGCTACTGATTCAGACATTAGATTTCAGACATACTGAAAGGCAAATAAATCTTTTCCCTCCAGATCAGCTGTTTCATTTCCTCTCTAAGCTGATGCTGGCCCATCAGAGAACGAGTAGAGCAGCCAATCACATAAGCTCTTCTCTCCAGGGAAGATTAACTCCTGAACTCCCTGACTCTCTGACACAAGCCCTATGTTAAAAAGCCTGCTTTTCTTTGCAATCCATCCCACATGTGGAGCTGATTCAGACAGACACTGCAACTTGTGGGAGAGGGGCCTTTTTCTCCCCCCCATGTGATTTTTCTAACCTGACATGGCCCCGGGGCAGCTAAACATTTCATTTATTTATTTATTTACACCCTACTTTTCTCCCCATGCAGAGCAGCTTACATTACAAATATCATAATACTAGCATAAATACAATTTTTAAAATATAATCAAACAGAAGAAGGGGGGGCTTCAAAAGCAAAGCAGGTCTCTCTTTCTCTACCTCTGCTGGAAGACCTTTGCCCCTGCTGTAGGTTAAGAGCCCTTTGGATCACACCTCTGGGCACCTGTGAGTAGCAGAAGACAAAGAAACTTAGCAAGATGTCTAGCTAGCAGGATCTTCCCCAATTCCTTCCCTGCCAACCCATGTTAAGTGTTAGGTACGTGGACCGCCACCAGGGGTCCACGGCTAAAGCAGGAGCTTGGTCCCCAAACACAAAGGGGACCTAGGATCCTAGTCCACTATGAGCCCACCAATAGCACCCTTGGCGGGAAATTCAAACCCTCCTATGGGGACATAAGTGTGCCGGGTGGAGTGTATATAGTTGGTCTTGCAGGACCATTTTCCTTGCCTATTTGTTGTAAATGCGTCTGAATGCATGTCGTAGTCCAGGTCCTCCATGCACTGAACCCAGTACTTTTTATTAAGTCTCCCCAACGGGGCAAAAAGTCAAAAAAATAGTGTGTGGGGGAGGGGATATGGCTAATAGGTATGCTGATTTGTGACGTTCTCGAGTTTAATGTTGCGGCTCTGGCTGAGGGGTTGCGGTTACGGGATCTGGGCCTGACACTGCTGGCACGGTGCTGACGGAAGGCTGTGGGGCTGACGTGACATCTGGAGAGTCAATGGCCATACCCCTGAACCTGCTCGCGGGAAGGGCGGGGTATAAATTGAAGTAATAAATAAATACATACATACATTTTGCCCCCGTGGCGGTCAGGCTGTGCACCATTAGGCTGAAACTCACTTGCGGTCTCTGGCTCCTGCGGTCGCGGCAGTCCCTCATCATAGTCTTCCACAGCTGCTGATGGTCAGCTGGAAGTAGATGGCAGTGGAGCTGGTCTATATGTCTACAGAGAACCTGACCATCATCGGTCGATAACTTGTATGACAAAGCCTGGTGACTCTGATGACTTTGGCGGGAACCCAGGCAGGGCCACTGGAAAAGTTCCTCGTGTAGACGGAGTCACCGGGGGAAAATCCTCTGGGCGCCTCCTGGTTCTCCGTTGCCTGGCAATGCTCAGGAACTTGATCTGGGTGCAGTCTGGTTAGGCACCTGGTTAGGCACCGGCCCATTAGGAGTCCCACTGAGCTGTGGCCAGTGGTGGTGCTCAGGGTCACCCGATGGCCAAAAAGGAAGGCTGCGTGTCTTTGGTCTCAGTCTCCGTGGATGATCTGCTGGAGTGACTCCTTCGTGGCCCGCACCATCCTCTCCACTTGTCCTTTGGTGGCCGAGTGGAAGGGAGCAGAGCAGATGTGCCAAATGAGGTAGTGGGCAATAAATTCTTGGAATTCCCCCAAGGTGAAGGCTCTCCTGTTGTCAGTCACTACCATGTCGGGCAGGCTGTGTGTATTGAATCTACGTCTGAGGGCCTGGATCACTGCTTTGGAGGAGATGGAGGCGACAGGCACTACCTCCAGCCACTTAGTGTACGAGACCACCAAAATAAAGAATATTTGCCCTTGGAAGGGGCCAGCAAAGTCCAAGTGTACTCGGGACCATGGTTTGCGAGTGGACTCCCACTGCTGCACTGGTGCCCTGGGCGGCTCAGGTCAGGTTTCTTGACAGGCCTGGCAGCACTTGACCCAGGCCTCTATCTTGCTATCCATGCCTGGCCACCACACATAACTCCAGACCAGCGCTTTCATCCGCACAATTCTGGGATGCGTCTTGTGCAGCACTGATAGCACATGCTGGCGCAAAGGACCAGGCACCACCACCTGGCTCCCTCACAGGAGGCAACCCTTGTGGGCTGATAACTCATCCTGGTGGGAGGAGAAGGCTGCAAATTCCTGGCCCACCTAGCTGGTGGGCCAGCCCCTCCCCACCCAATCCAAGAAGTGGGAGAGGATCCAGTCCTCTGCGGTGTGGCGGGACATGTCAGTTACCTGTAGAGGGTGGTCAGGAAGTTCCTCCATGAGCAGGATCTGGTGGGCGGGAGCAGGGTCGGGATCGCAGGAGCGGAGCGGCAGGCGACTGAAGGTGTCAGCATGTCTCATAGTCTTCCCTGGGAGGTGGAGGAGGGAGTATTGGGATCCTGCCAGGAAGATGGACCAGCGCAGCACACGAGGTGAGAGCATCTGGGGGCGATCCGGACTCAGCAGACCCAGCAGGGGCTTGTGGTCCATAACGATGGTGAATGGCTGTCCATAGAGGTAGTCATGGAATTTCTTCACCCCTGCAATGATAGCCAGTGCCTCCTTGTCAGGAGTAGTAAGCCACGGGGACCTCCTGGTCATCCAGCACCTGGATGGGCTCCGACACTGTATGGTGAAGCATCGCAAGCGAGGATGATGGGCAGCGCCTCATCGAAGTGGGCCAGGATGACGGGCAGTGCATGGTCGAAGTGGATCCAGTTCCAGGATCCTGGTCAGCTATTGTTCTTGGAGAGCAAGTTCACCCAGTTCAAGATCCATCTTCAGGGATGGCTCAGGCTCAATACATAACAGAAAACCTGACCCAACTCATTAAAAATACAACTTCTCCTTTGGCCCTGAGGGTTGGGAGAGCTTCACAAACAGAAAGTACCACAGGATGGGGAGCTGCAACAATTATGGTAAATCAGGTAATAGTGTCTCTTTCTCCCAGTGACACAAGCTGTGTGTGGAAGAAAGAGGTAAGTTTATCTGATTCCCCATCACTGCTGCAGCCCCACTTCATCCCAGCTTGTTGCAAATTCTACTTGCAAGGCTCTCTTGGTCCTCGGAGAGGAGTTTGGGGATGAACAGTGGGCTGCTTGTGGAAGGGGAAGGTGGGAGAAGATCTAGTCTTCCATTTCCTTCTAGGTACTCTTCTGATGGATCCAAGCCATGGTAGCTAAAGGGGGATTTTTCCCTCAAGACTTTTAAATGTAACAATTTTAGTGATCTTGAAAACATGCATTTGAACCAGGAAAAATCTTAACTGGGCATCAGGTGGGTGGAATTTTGACCAACACTGATCTTTTCTAAGCCCAGAGTTTTCTTCTCTTCAAACCAAGATTTCATTCTTCAACCAGAAATTGTCATGTCACAAGCTGAAAACCCTGTTTTTTTTTTTTTTAAAGCCCTTTCTTACGATGGGCAACTCCTTGATTTTGGTGGGGCTAGGATCATACTCCAGTTATTACCCTGATATAATGCCTGCTTTATTCTTTAATGACAGTTACGTGTGCTATAGCTACATTGGTAATATTCCAGCATATCTTGCAATTCCATACAGTATAGTCTGATGCAGAGGTGAAAAGTTATGTGTCCGTAAGCAGCAGTGTTGTCACTGTGACTTGTGTTCATACTGTATATTGAATCTGGTCATGAGGGGTGAGGTTTTGGAACACACTAGCCATACACTGGGAAGCAATGGCCCATCAGGGTTTACTTTTGTTGTTTGAAGTGTGAAGCAGGCCTTTGTGACATCATCACCTCTAACATAAACCTTACTCACATTGCACATAGAATGTGTACTTTAATTTACAAACATTCTGCAGGGAGGGTATAACAATCTAATGCAATATACATTAATAAATGCATTTGGGAGTTCTACTAAAAACTTTCTAAGACCCACCTCCATCTTCTATGTTTACTCTGTGAGATTTCACACAATCTAGCCGTCTGGTTTGGGCAAGAATAGAAAAGTTCTTGGTGCCAAACTGTGCTCTGCTTCTTCCACTCTGTTACATTTAATTAGAGTTTGTAATTAATCTTCCTTGTGTATTATGCTATGTCCAACCATCAATATTAATAAAATCTTTACTTACTTTAAAGATTTTATATAGAGAGCTCGGCCATCTGGCTGTCTTTACCTCACTTGGATAACTTCCTGGGTAAAGCAGATTCCATCTGTTTCTAAGATTCTTGTGCAGCATTACATGGGGGTAAGTCTGAAGAGGGATTTCATTGATACAGTAGAGGCAATACAATTGGATCCCTCTAGAGTTCCTTCTTTGTCATGTTGATAAAATCCATCATGCTTCTTGAAAATGTTGTTAATGTTTCAAGAAAAAAAACTATTAATTTGAACTTTGGAGCTTGAGTTTATTAGTATTTAAAAATGCAACCACAATTCCATTCAAAACGGTTATTATAATCTGTGTTGTTGTTTTTTAACCCCCTAACATTTAGCACCTAGTTTGTCATGGAAAAAAATACCTGGGAAGGGTTAGGGTTAGGGTTAGTGTGCGTGCATGTGCTTGTTGTAATTTGCAGTACACTGACCTCATGGCTGATGTAAAGATTGTATTTTTTCTGGGAAATCCAGACTCTTGCTCTTCTTTGACTTCCCAAGCTCAACTCCCCTGTTGGAAGTCTCTGTTGGAAAGGACTAGATGCAAGCCCCAAGGTGCAAGCTCCCAGGAAATCTGTGTGCCTTCTTAGTTTGACCTCTAATGAACTCTGATTTACAGCTGTCAACTGTGGCTCTACTCCCAGGAATTAGACAATAGCTACCCACTGACTCACTTTACTCAGAAGAAGCCCCTCCCAGCAGGACCATTTGCTACTAGAACACTCATCAAAAGCTAGAAGATGTTCAGACAGACAGACCCAAGCCACTCAGGAACTATACAAACTCAAGCAAATAGACACACACATACCCCTCTGTCTCATCCAAAAATTCCAAGCTAAACAGAGAACTGTGACAGACCTCTTCAGTGTCAGGTGCAAGAAGTATAGGGTCCTCCGCCTAAGAATCGGAATGGTCGGAGCCTGCAGTAAATGGTTCTGAGGATGATGGACAGGAGACCAGTGGAAGCCAAAGTGTTGATATGACCAGAAGAATGATCAACAGGTAATGGGGTCAAGATCAGAGGTGCGATCGAAATGGATGCAGTTATTTATTTATTTATTTATTTTTAACATTTTTACCCTGCCCTCCCTGTGAGCTGGCTCAGGGCGGCTTCCAAGAGGGCACAAGCCCATGCATAAAAACAAGATAAAACAATAAAACCATTAAATAACAACATAAACAAGAATAAAGTACTCTATGAAAACAAGATGGTCTCCAAATAATTTCATGATAGTATCAGTCATTTCATTGGGGGTGATATTGTCCTGTAGATGGTCCAAGGCCCGTCCAGCGGTACCAGTCGCATGGATCACCGTAGCCAGGTCATCATGGTCAAGGAAGGGAACCAACTTCTGAACCTGCCTAAGATGGTAAAAATGTCAATCTGGCAGTGGCTGCCACCTGGGCCTCCATAGTTAGGGAGGGATCCAGGAGCACTCCCAGACTCCTAACCTCCGATGCTGGCACCAACGGCACCCCATCTAAGGTCGGGAGAGGGATCCCCAACCCTGAACCACACCAACTCAGGCACAGGACCCCCGTCTTCGCTGGGTTTAGTTTCAGCCGGCTCAGCCTGAGCCACCCAGCCACGGCCTGTAATGCCCGGTTCAAATCTTCTGGGTCGGAGCCCGACCAGCCACCCAACATCGGATAGAGCTGGGTGTCATCTGCATATTGGAGAAATCCCTGGAGAAATTGTGGTCAGATTCTCAAGAAGACAGACCAGAGATGTTATTTTAAAAGTGACTTCAGCAACTCCACTGAAAATGGGGAATATAAACATTAAAACTTTAAAAGACATTCCATTTGAAATTCGCCAAAAGAGGAAAAGCTATAAGGACTTAATTTCTTTTCTTCAAACCAATGGAATTTCGTACAGGTGGGTGATCCCAGAGGGTGTCACCTTTAAAATCAATGACAAAAGAGAAAAGATTTCCACTTTCAAAGCCAAAGACGCCAATTGGAAATGGAAGAGGAATCCAAAGATGAAGAATCGAAATCAAGTGACTCTGCTACCTCTGGAACGGAAGAGGACTCTGCTGTAGAAATGGATGCAGGCGCAACGAAAGTTACATATGATTTCAGAGACAGAAAACCAAAGTAAAGGCAGAAGGCCTCTGAAAATTGCCTTTTGAAGCAACTAACACGAAAATGCTCAGAAAGTTCTCTCACACAACTAACATACTAACATTGAAGCCGAGACAAACAAGAACTCTACAAGTATATTGTTATATTAACACTTTTATTAATAACATTTAGATTAACATGGATATGATCTCCTCCTCTTGGGTTTTTAGTGTAGTGTGGTTATCTATCCTTTATCCTTAGATGTTAGCCCCCTCCCTTATATTTTCTTTATAGTTTTGTAGTCTTATAAAAAATAATAAAAATATCCCTCTGGGGATGCAAAAAAATAAATAAATAAACATCAGAGAGTGGATTTAGAAGAGTGTAAATCTGTCTGGAATTGCACTGTTATCAGTGAAAGAAAGGTCCTCTTAAACGTATGTGATGTTGCCATGACTCAGTGATTTCCACTGCCAGGAAGTAAGTCAGTGAATGATGGAACCTTTACTTATCCAGAGGACTATATAACCTGATTCATTAAGACTGTGATTATATCAAAATTGCAATAAAGGGGACCTCAACAGCAAAACCCGAGGACTCCACCTGGGCAATATAGGCACTAGCTTTTTAGACTGAAACAAACGACTTTTAGACATGCACAGATGTCTACTGATTACAGAGCTTTAGCTTCCTTTTTATATACATATACATATATGTGTGTGTACATTTGCCAAACATACATTTATTTTGCCCTTATTTGGAGTGTTTATGCATCTCTTTCACCCTTGCAAAACTACTTCCCCACCTCTAAATAGCATTTCTGCTTGATCAGCTATGTTCTGGAATATCGTACTACTTTGCCACATTCTGTTTTGACTGTTAACTGAATTTAGCTTACCTAAGAGTTCAGCTGGCCTGACCTCAACAACGCAATTTAAAAATTGCTTCATTCCTGCCTATCAGTATGGGTACCATATCCCTCCCTCCTACTAAATATGTAACCAAGCACAATTTCTGGATCACACTAGATGGGGTCCATTTACCTCCCATGAATCAGGCCAGAGTCACGGGGATTCTATGCCCCACCTGAAACTGATTGACTTCTGTGATTAGTAGGACTGAATAGGAAGTTGTTCTGCTGGTTATGGGACCACAGGATGCATACCAGGTTCTCTTGTTCTGTAGCAGAGAGCTGCACAGACCCAGCTTCTGTTGTTCTGGGGTAGAGAGCTGCACACTGTTATGGCCCCAGCAAGGGTCTCCTATTCTTACATGACATACAGCATGGGAGAAGGCACAAACAGAAGAGGTGGGTGGGGAGATTCAAGAGGACAAAATCACTGAAGCACCTGAATAACCAAAATGAGCACTGCTAAACTTCTGTACGATTACAAGATTAAAGTGACATTAAGATACTTCCTTGGTGATTATCCTCCCTAATTAATACAGTGCCTCATCTGTGCCTTTATGCCTCTTACTAGCTGCAAAGCCCGTTGAGGTGAAGTCAACAGGCCCTAGAAAGGTATCACAGACAGACACACAGACAGACAGAGAGATAGAGGGGTTGGGAGAGAGAGAGAGGAAGGTTGAAGGGGTGGGAGGGAGTCAACAGGCCCTAGAAAGGTAGGTAGGGTGGGTGGGCCACAGACAGGAGGACAGACAGAGGGGTTGGGGGAGAGAGAGAGAGGACGGTGGGGGGGGAAACAGAGACAGACAGTCAGAAAGACAGGCAGGCAGAGATGGAGGTAGGGAGGACTTGGGAGGGGATGGTGGGGGAAGGGACCCGGCGTCTGGAGGCTTCTGCCTCCTGCTGCAGGCCCTGGAGTGAGAGGGGTGGGTGGGAGAAGGGACCCGGCGTCCAGAGGCTTCTGCCTCCTGCTGCAGGCCCTGGAGTGAGAGGGGTGGGTGGGAGAAGGGACCCGGCGTCCAGAGGCTTCTGCCTCCTGCTGCAGGTCCTGGAGTGGGAGGGGGTGGT
>NW_015164742.1:215338-225485 GCF_001447785.1 Gekko japonicus
CGTCGCCAGCAAGGAGTGGGTGGGGGCAGGGAACTGACCCGGCAGCCTCCGGCCGGCGGGCCTCGTGGGGGGGGGCAGGCGAGGCATCAGCTGTCGCCTGTGGGTGACTGGACGCGGGGGAAGGCAGGCGGAGTTTACGCCTTCAGAAGTGGCGCCCTTTTGGGCCCTGGTAGTCCTCGGCAGCAATGCAAATGGCGTCAGTAGTCCTCGTCATCTGTGGGGAACAATGAAAATGGTGCCAGTTGACTCTCGGGTGCCTCTCGCAGTGGTGGTGTGGGCGGGACCGAGCTTTGCCTTCTGATTGGTGGCCATATATGGTGAGTAGCAGTTCCATCAGCCATACACTAACGGGGCACATTTTAGAACGTTGGCCCCCACTATTCAATTATTATAAGGGAGAGATATCAACAGTTAGAGATAGAATCCAGTCTTCCAACTTGTAAACTGGTAGTAGTAATATTTATGACATATATGCCTGCAAGTAGACATGAGTATAAATTTCTCAATGAATAAAATCCACATCTACTTTTTTTTAAAAAAGGTATACCCTTTTCTACAAAATTACATTAGTGCAAAATGTATATCGTTTCTCATAAAAATCACAGGCATATTTTTGTGCCTAGAACGGTTTATTAAAATTGGCTTGTTTGGTAAGAAGAAAAGAGATTGAATGAGGGCCACACAGTAGATAAGTGAATGAATTAGAGTGAACCGAAAGTACTCTTTTTAACCTTAATATATGCAGAGTATGATCAGCAATGGAAAATGCCAGCAGCTTCAGAGGCAGCTTGCTGGGTGTAGGTTCTGTTTATTCTGGGGTCAAAGATATTTAAAAGAAATCAAGAAAGGAAGATTAATCTGATAAAGGCATTGCCAATTCTAATCGAACTGATGGGAAAATGTGGTAGAAAAGTAAGCAGCAGCAGAGGGTGAATTATCGTGGAGAGATGAACTACCTTGAAGCTGGAGCAATCAAAGAGATAGCCTTCACATCTAAAAATTACTATGGCATCCCTTATTCATCAACACCTTTGTGCAAATGTCTTCTGTTCAACAAAGAACAAAAGCACTTCGATTTATATGGCAAAATTAAATGCTCACAGGGAGGGACTTGCCTTGGGTTGCCATGGCTCACTTACCAGAATTAAAGGACATTGATTTGCTGCTGTAGTGCAGAAATCAAACCAAACAAAAACTTTCAAAACTTTGAATTTGATCAGATAAACAAAAGTGAAAGAGATATCAAAATATGGAATTTTTATCAGTCATTTTGGAATTGTACTACTATCATTTAGAAAATGCTGAATGTGTTTCACATACCCCTGAGGGCTTGGATCTCCTTTCTTGGTGTTCCAGAATATTTTATTAAACTGTGCAACAAATAATGTGGACACATCTATAACAGTGTTTAGCTATTGCCTACAGGCACAGCCCTTCAGAGATGACAATCAACTATGAACAACAAAGAGGCACACCAGTGGATCAGGGCAATTCCATAATGGTAACATCACCCTTGAATGTCTTCTTCTGTACCAGCAATGGAAGATATACATTTCATGGTGGAATGGGAAGAGAAGTAAGAACTAGAACTGGATCCAGTGCGGGTTAGGCTAGTGGCTCCCAACCTGTTTGATATGGTGACTCACAAGCCCAAATTTACTTTGTATGGTGACCCATCGAGGGTCGGCCCAAGGTTTTATTGGTGCCCTAGGCAAACTATGACTTTGGCACCCATCTATTCCTCCATTTCATTTTCTATAGTGCCTAAACAGGTATTTTTAAGAAACCAATAAGCATCACACAAAAAGTGCAGCTGTCCCCACTACGAACCCCAAGCAAGTGGGAGTTCATCTCCTCTGCCAGCTCAGCCAGACCCAGAGTTTGACAAGACATGCTCAGAGGGCTCTGGATTGCGGAGATATGCAAAGATGGAAGATGGCGGTGAACAGGATGGCAGCAAGGGTCTCAGTGCAGTACATCTCCCACAGCAAGTAGAGGGCAATGAAGCACTGTAGGGGGTGGGGTGGGCAAGAGGTCCAGCTGCTGAAAGAGCAACATCAAGACAGAGCCCTTGCATGCACACACCTATTTCTGTCCTCCTCTGGTTCTTCCATAGCATGCTGGACTGCTTCCACATACTCTCCAACCTCCCCCCCCCTTTTCAACTACTACCATGAAGTTACTAGTCGCCAGAAGGCTTTTTTCCTCTCATTATTGTCACAAAGAGGGAGGGGGAGAGGAGAATGTGAGAAGTTGATGAGGAGGAATAAAAGAGAAGGATGCAAAGGACAGGAGCCATCATTAGGGAGGACTGGCATGTGACCCACTTTTGGAGGTTTCACAATCCACTGTTGGGTCCTCCTGACCCACAGGTTGGGAAACAATGGGTTAGGCAATTGTTGCCTCAGTTAGCACTGCCACTACCTGGAATGCCTACTGAAATCAAAGGGACTTAATCAAGTGAATTTAGGGGTATGATAAATTTCTCAGCAAACCTGTTTGGCAGACAAACTTATCTTATTGGACATTCTTGTGAACACTGTGAGCCTATCAGGGGTATGTTCAGATTGCACGGAGCAAACTGAACAGCCGCCAAACATTAAGTTTGGAGCTACCTGTTGGTCAGAAGATGCCTGTTGGTCAGAGATCAACTGGGAGTCCTGTTCTGACCCTGACCACTCAGCAAAATAGCTATACAGTGAAGTTGACCAAGGGAGAGGAGAAAGAGTTTGTTTCTGCCCTTTTCTCTGTAGACCAAGCAAACAGTTTGGGGCAGGGAGAAGGGAAATCAACTGGGAGGCAGCAAAGTTTCCAGGATGGGAGCTCAGAAGAACCCAATTTATCACTGATCAGTTGGGAGTTGACTCCTGACCCCACCCCCCAAAAAACTTTGCTGGGTGCAGAGCAAAATTTCCCCAGCAGGGCATCAGAAGCTGACTCCCAACTGATCACCCATCAGCTGGGAGTCGGCTGCTGATGGCTTCAAGTAGCCTGTTCTGGTGAATACACATGAACAGGTTGCAAACAGCTGAATAGCCCATCAATGAATTGGTTGCATGATCACCATTGGCAAACAGGAAGTGTGCTGAACTGGCAGGTGTTTGAGCATCTGTATGTATGACTGGGTTGTGTCAGTTCCTATGGTCCCTTGGCAACACAAAAGGAACTGTTTTGTGAATATTCCTCTAGGATAGCTATAGAAGAAGAAGAGTTGGTTTTATACTCTGCTCTTCACTACCTGAAGGAGAGCAGCTTAGAATGGCCTTCCCTTCCTCTCCCCACAATAGACATCCTGTGAGGTAGGTGGGGCTGAAAAAGTTCTGAAAGATCTGTGACTGACCCAAGGTCACCCAGCTGGCTTCATGTAAAGGAATGGGGAACCAAACCCGGCTCTTCAGATTAGAGTCCACTGTTCTTAACCACTACACCAAGCTGGTTCTCTCATAAACTCACATATGGATGACCATGTATTATTAACAAGCATTTTATTTACTTTTTTCCATTGAACCAACAGTAAAAATAGTTACCATTGTCTAAGTAGAGAAATGCTCTTGATTCTTCAAGTGTTGAGCTCATTCCAGAAATGCTGAATGTCCAACTTGTCAATAGAGAAAATGACTAGACATCTCATGTACTTAAAAGACTGAAGAAACATGAAGACCTGTTTCTATGGATGTTTTCTAATTTCCCTAACAAAAAATGGCTACAGCTTATGGTCAAGACAATTCAGAAGGCAGCCTAATTCATTGATTACTCCAGAGTCATTCACCCAGAATTATAAAACTATGTGGAACATTAAACCTGGGTGTCAGTAAAAATCATAAAGCAGCAGCAGAGTAATCATGAAGAATACTTTTCCTTCTACATCTTTAAAAACAGTTGATTACTAGCTTTAAACATGTTATGCAGCTGGCTAGCAGATAATTTTTTACACTATTTCTCCAGCTCTGGAATAGGTTTTGCCAAGCTTTTCAAACAGATGAATTGGCGGTATTGCAGTTACGAAGTCCTAGAGAAAACAAAGAGAAAAATATTGAGAACATTAAGTAAATCGGAGTGTCTTCCATTATAATGATTGCAGCCTGGAGCAGATGGTATCTCTTCTCTGATATTCTGTCTATGTACTGTGGGAAATCACCTTTCTACCCCACCCAACGGGATGTGTGTGCAAACACTAATAGTGAACAATGACATTTTAATCAGGTATATGTGCACAAGATTCAACGTGCACAGACAGTTCCCCCATACAATCATAGAACTGACCACACAATTTAAGGGTACACATGATGAGTTCGATCCTACCAGATTTTCTGCTCGTGAAAAAGAAGAAGAAGAAGAGATTGGATTTATAACCTGCCCTTCACTTGGAGTCTCAGAGCGGCTTACAAACTCCTTTCCCTTTCCCTCCCCACAACAGACACCCTGTGAGGTGGGCGGGGTTGAGAGAGCTCTGACAGAAACTGCTCTTTCAGGAACAGCTGTGCCAGAGCTTGTGACTGACTCAAGGTCACATCAGCACGTGCAAGTGGAGGAGTGGGGAATCAAATCCGGTTCTCCCAGATTAGAGTCCACACACTTAACCACTACACCAAACTGGAAGGTCCCCCTTTCCCAATTCAAAAAGGCTATGCCAGGGATTATGAGACCTGCATGTACAAAAGAAGAAGAAGAGATTGGATTTATACCCCACCCTTCACTACCTGAAGGAGTCTCAGAGCAGATTACAATCTCCTTTCCCTTCCCCTACCCACAACAGACACCCTGTGAGGTAGGTGGGGCTGAGAGAGCTCTTTTGAGAACTGCTTGTGAGAGAACAGCTCTGAAAGAACTTGTGACTGGCCCAAGGTCATACCAGCAGCTGCATGTGGAGGAGTGGGGAATCAAACCTGGTTCTCCCAGATTAGAGTCCGTGCTCCTAACCACTACACCAAACTGGCTCTCAAAAGCCATGTTGGACAGATGGTTGTAGTAATGAAACTGAATGAAAACCCCTATACGTTTTTGGTGTGTACACATGCTACGGAAATGTTATAAGTACTAGATATCTGGTAAAACAGACATATGGGAAACCATAATCTCAGTTGTCCTGTATTTACAGGTAGAAGATCGAGAAAACATCATCAGATCAGGGTCCTTTTCATGCCCTTATTTAATTAAGGATATTTTTCAATCCATGTTTAATTTGATTTAAAGAGATCTATCATTATATTCCCCCTCATGGATCACTGCCTTGTCATGGCGAGGGGGCTTGAGCAGTTCAATGAAGCTGTGGGCTATGCCGTGAAGGGCCACCCAAGACGGACAGGCCACAGCAGAGAACTCAGACCAAGAGTGATCCCCCTGGAGAAGGAAATGGCAACCCACTCCAGTACTTTTGCCAAGAAAACCCCATGGAAAGTACCAAAGGGCTAAAAGATATGACGCCGGAAGATGAGCCCCTCAGGTCGGAAGGTGTCCAATATGCTACTGAGGAAGAGCAGAGGGCAAGTACAAGTAACCCCAGAAAGAGTGAAGCGGCTGGGCCAAAGCCGAAAGGACGCTCAGTTGTGGATGTGTCTGATGGTGAAAGGAAAGTCCGATGCTGCAAAGAACAATACTACATAGGAACCTGGAATGTAAGATCTATGAATCAAGGTAAGCTTGACGTGGTCAAAAATGAGATGGCAAGACTGAACATCGATATCCTAGGAATCAGTGAACTAAAGTGGACAGGAATGGGCGAATTTAACTCAGAAGACCATTATATCTACTACTGTGGCCAGGAATCTCGTAGAAAAAATGGTGTGGCCTTTATAGTCAACAAGAGAGTGCAAAAGTCAGTACTGGGATACAATCTCAAAAATGACAGAATGATTTCTGTCCGATTCCAAGGCAAACCATTCAACATCACAGTAATCCAAGTCTATGCCCCAACCACTGATGCAGAAGAGGCTGAAGTGGACCGGTTCTATGAAGACCTACAACACCTCCTAGAACTAACACCAAAAAATGATGTCCTCATCATCATAGGGGACTGGAATGCTAAAGTAGGAAGTCAAAAGGTAACCGGAATAACAGACAAGTTTGGCCTTGGAAAGCAAAATGAAGCAGGGCAAAGGTTAACAGAGTTTTGTCAAGAGAACACACTGGTCATAGCGAACACCCTTTTCCAACAACCTAAGAGGCGACTCTACACATGGACATCACCAGATGGGCAACACCGAAATCAGATTGACTATATAATTTGCAGTCAAAGATGGAGAAGCTCTATCCAGTCAGTAAAAACAAGACCTGGAGCTGACTGTGGTTCAGATCATGAGCTACTCATTGCAAAATTCAGACTTAAACTGAAGAAAATTGGGAAAACCACGAGGCCATTCAGGTTTGACCTAGATCGCATCCCTGATGAATATACAGTAGAGGTGAAGAATAGATTCAAGGGTCTGGATTTGATAGATAGAGTGCCTGAAGAACTATGGACAGAGGTTCGTGACATCGTACAGGAGGCAGCAATCACCACCATACCAAAGAAAAAGAAATGCAAGAAAGCAAAATGGCTTTCTGATGAGGCTTTACAAATAGCAGAGGAAAGAAGGAAAGCGAAAGGCAAAGGCGAAAAGGAAAGATTTACCCAACTGAACGCAGATTTCCAGAGAACAGCAAGGAGAGATAAGGAGGCCTTCCTGAATGAACAGTGCAAAGTAATAGAAGAAAACAATAGAATGGGAAGGACTAGAGATCTCTTCAAGAAAATTGGAGAAATCAAGGGAGCGTTCCATGCAAAGCTGGCCATGATAAAGGACAAAAACGGTAGGGACCTAACAGAAGCAGAAGAGATTAGGAAAAGATGGCAAGAATACACAGAAGAACTATACAAGAAAGACCTCAATGTCCTTGACAAACACGACGGTATAATCACTGACCTTGAGCCAGACATCCTGGAATGTGAAGTTAAATGGGCCTTAGAAAGCATTACTAACAACAAAGCTAGTGGAGGTGATGGTATTCCAGCTGAGCTATTCAAAGTCTTAGAAGATGATGCTGTTAAAGTTCTGCACTCCATTTGCCAGCAAATTTGGAAAACGCAACAGTGGCCACAGGATTGGAAAAGATCAGTATACATTCCAATCCCAAAGAAGGGCAATGCCAAGGAATGTTCAAACTATCGCACAATTGCACTCATATCACACGCTAGCAAGGTCATGCTCAAGATCCTACAAGCTAGGCTTCAACAGTACGTGGATAGAGAACTACCAGAAGTACAAGCTGGGTTTCGAAGAGGTAGAGGAACGAGAGATCATATTGCCAACATTCGCTGGATTATGGAGAAAGCAAGAGAGTACCAGAAAAATATCTACTTCTGCTTCATTGACTATGCTAAAGCCTTTGACTGTGTGGATCACAACAAACTATGGCAGGTCCTTAAAGAGATGGGAGTACCAGACCACCTCACATGTCTCTTGAGAAACCTGTATAAGGGCCAAGAAGCGACAGTTAGAACCGGATACGGAACAACTGATTGGTTCAGCATAGGAAAAGGAGTACGACAAGGATGTATACTGTCACCTTGCTTATTTAATATATATGCAGAGTACATCATGCGAAATGCTGGCCTGGATGAATCACAAGCGGGAATTAAGATTGCTGGGGAAAAGATCAACAACCTCAGATATGCAGATGATACCACTCTAATGGCTGAAAGTGAAAAGGATCTAAAGAGCCTCTTGCTCAGAGTAAAAGAGGAGAGCGCAAAAGTGGGCTTGAAGCTCAACATCAAAAAAACTAAGATCATGGCATCCGGCCCCATCACTCCTTGGCAAATAGAAGGGGAAGCTGTGGAAGTAGTGACAGACTTCACGTTCCTGGGATCCCAGATCACCGCAGACTGTGACTGCAGCCATGAAATTAAAAGACGCCTGCTCCTTGGGAGGAAAGCGATGGCGAACCTAAACAGCATGATAAAAAGTAGAGACATCACCCTGCCAACAAAAGTCCGCATGGTCAAAGCAATGGTATTCCCAGTAGTCATGTATGGCTGCGAGAGCTGGACTATGGCGGGAGATGATCCATGGGGTCGCAAAGAGTCGGACTCGACTGTGCGACTGAACAACAACAACATCATTATATTGTTTTGCCTTTCTCCCTAATTTTCTTCTTTTCCAGTGCACTGAATATCTGTATTACTAATGTACACACACAAAAAAAGTGTGACTCATGGTAACAGTGCATAATGACAAATATGCATTATGCATCAGAAAGAAAAATTAGGAAGGACTAAAGCAATGTTTTTTAAAACATCAGGATTAATCCTCTACACAGCTATAAATATTCATCTTCTATAGGCCTTCTTTAGACCAGATAACTGTTAATAGTGGGTTCCATGGATGAACAGACTCCAAGTCTAGTGATCAGCTCTACTTTGTTCAGTGATTTCAGCCAGAACAAGACTGTAGACCAGTTATAGTGCCTGCAATGGCCATACCCCAACACACCCCATTCCCAATGATAGGCTATTTACAAAACCTTACATCTTTTTTTTTTATAAAGATTTTATTGGCTCCCCTAAAAAGGGGATGTATTTCGCTTAGAAGAAAACCTTACATCTTAATTGGTTACTGCCAGAATCCTGTTGGTCTATTGTTATTTGGCTCCAAGCTCACCCTGTCTCTGGCATCACAGTCCTACACCTTGATTGGTTACTGCCAGAATCCTGCTGATCTATTGTTATTCAGCTCCAAGCTCACCCTGTCTCTGGCAGCAGAGTCCTGAAATGTTTCAGTCCCAGTACATAACAACAACATTTATTGTTTATTCCATTGACTTATAATTTATACTGTTATTGCCCTAGGACTGGGATCTGGTGCAGCATAAGAATGAGTTATGATTTGTGAGGTCACTGGTACAAATCTCATGTAAACCACAACTCACTAGGTGGCCTCAGACAAGCCACTCACACTGCACTCCTAAGCACAGTTTCGCCCTTCTAAATCCATTAAAGTCAGTGGGCTTAAAAAGGTGCAGCTCTGCTTAAGGCGGATTGTAGAATCAGTCTTCTACTTGCAATTGGTAATAATAATATTAGCCTCTCTTACATGATTGTTGTAAGTATTGTTGTGATGATGTATAAAAAGTACTCTGAATACTAATGGCTATACAAATGTTAATTATGACACAGATTCCAACTGTATAAACTACCTGTAGCCCTGCATGATTGCACTGGATTTCATTCATACCAGTCTTCTGCTAGCTTGCATTTAATTTATTCAGCGGCCAAAGCATTGGATACAGTGAAGTACAAACAATAAAGGAATCTACTTAGCACAGTTCCACATTGCACGCCATCTTGTGCATCATGTTCTGCTCCAATTCCAGTTTGCTCATACACACAAGGACAAACACCGGCAAAATCTGGTACAACAGTTTCCTCCTATATTGTACCTCAGGAGCCATTTTGAGAATGAAGAAGCTGCTAAGTTCACTTCCAGAAACCCTGGGGCTGGTTGCACAATGTCATGTACGTGAGACAATGCAAGTGGGGATACAAGAAGTTTTGTGTTTTTTTTTAGCTCATGCAACTACATTAGTCTTTTTCTTTTATTTCCCCTTGAACAAAAACTTCAGTGCAATTGAAAGTTTTGCACTGTATCCAATCCAACGGATTTTCAGCTATGTCTTATAAACATATTTTCATTGCATAATGTATCCAAATACTTCTTACTATTATTTATATCTCACATCTTTTGGGCACACCAATGAGCACTCAGGGAAGGAAACAGTTATTTTCTGGGTGTAGTCCCCAAACTCAGTTAAAATTTCAGTTTTGAAACTACCTACATTTGACAGTGTCTCGCAATGAACCTCTCCTCTCTGATATGATGCTTAAAGGCTACCCAAACTTAAGTTTTTACATCATGTCCATAGTCTCATCAGTAACATGTCACAATGCATTTCCTACATCCTCCTGCTCCTCCTCCTCCTCACTATTATTATTGTTATTATATATGCCACCTCTTCAGAGACCTTCTCAAAACTGCTTACAACTAAGGCAATAGAACAAAACTAGTAAAACAAACCACTAAAAACAGAGATACTATAGAAACCTCTAAAAATAGGCTGACACCATTAAAACAACCAGGGTATAACACCTAGGGTTGCCAACCCCCCCCCC
>NW_015164742.1:226300-228744 GCF_001447785.1 Gekko japonicus
CCCCAAAGTCCCCCGCTGGGGGTGGAAGATGGACTTGGCAACCCTAATAACACCATAAAATACACACTGAGCAGCCTAAAATGATATAGATAAAATAGATGTAGGCTACAGAATGTTCAAGAGATAAAACCTCTGTGTTAAAATCCTGAGGGGGAAAAGGAATGTTTTAGCCTGATGTCTCAAAGAAAGTAAGGTAGGTACCTGGTGAGCTTCATGGGGAAGGATATTCCAAAGTCGAGGGGCCACCACTGAAAAAATCCTGCATCTAGTTGCTACCTGCCTTACCTCTGAAGCTAGGGGCAGAGAAAGCAGGGTTTCAGAAGATCTTAACTGGTGGGCTGGAGGTGATGCTTCAGTTCAAATGGTATGATTCTGTGAGTTACTGTCAAGGCAAAAAAAAAAAAAAAAGCAATCCTGTGGCCAGGTGAAAAATAGGCTCAAATAGGCATGCCATAGATTTTGACTATGTAGATTGGGCCAAGAAGGGCAGAACAGGCAGAGCCCAGCAGCAGACAGGACAACCAAGGCTGCAAAATCCTTCTTAACACAGGATTTCTTTTCCCATGCCTTTGTATGTCAGAAGCAAATTGTAGCACAGTGATTTGCCCTTGTGCAAAGCCATGTGATTTGAATCATGCCTACCTAGATGTTCTAACTCCAGTGTAAGCTTAAGCAGGCTGTGTTTTACTTCAATGGTAAAACACTTTATCCAAATCCCAGTAGGTCACATTTGCAACAAACAAATGAGTTGCATGTAGTTCTGGGCTAAAAATGTAAACTATTGAAAATAAAATATTTCAAAAATTAAAATACTCAGGAGATGTAATACAGCACTATATTTCCACTAACCCACTTCTAATCGCAAATAGGTTTACAGTACTCCCAAATTTTTGAAACATTTTGTGAACACTGACATTTGCAGAAAGCAAATCAGAATGGGAGACCTGGGTGCATGGGCAGTGCTAAATGATGAGAAGGGAATTGTGGAAACCCCTGTCCAGGGCTCCTTGTGATTCATCAGAAGATATTTTTGATGACAGCTAAAAATGTTGTATTTTTTTTAAAAAAAAATAGGGAAATTAAAATAAGAAATAAAAACAGTATTTCTGCCAAATTCCATTAGTATACCAGGAACGGTTCTACGATGAAGTGAGGTAAGGCGATGGCGTCCAGTGGAAGATGTGGAGTGGGAAGGGAGAGCCTCCACCTCTGCTGCCATACCTACCACATCCCAGTGACCTTGCTGCCTTCTCTTCTCCACCTTTGCTCAGGAGACTGAGCAATGAACACGCCTCCCTCCTACGGCTATCTTTAAACACAATTCACAGCTTGGGTTGTGTTGTACTGTGCAAGGGCATGCATGGTTTGCTGCACAGTGTTTGAAGAGACTGGGGAAATGAAAAGGGAAGAAGCATTAGCTGCTCCAGGTGGAGGAGAGAGGTGACAGGTGAAGGCAGCCTAAGGCACAACCCCTTGTTTGAGCACACCACTGTGCGCAGCTCTCTTTATACTATGTTCGTAGACTACTGCAATTGTCAGCTGTTCAGCATTACTGATTATGACCATGGTATGGAGAAGGGGGACAGCAAATGATAATTAACTTATTAGGAAGACAAAAGAGAAATTTGATTAGAAAAACAGCTGTCAGTACTCCTCGACCAGTACACTTCTGCCCCCATCCTCTTGCCAGGAGAAAACAAGGACTGGTCATTTCTGACCCCTGAAATAAGCACTGATCTGAGAGAGCAGACGGCTTTTGCTATTAGGATGACTTGCCAGACAATAACAACTGGCTGCCAGAATTAGCTCCTTGGGACAATTTAGGTGCCTTTGAAGTGAATGGCTTCTTGAGCTGGAACTAAGCCCAAGCCTAGCTTCAAATTCAAGTCAACAGGACAAAGAGGGAGTCTGCTATGCCATTCACTCCCTCGGCGTAAGGTTACTTTAGGTTGGCAGCTGTACTGTTTATCTTGTTGTTTAAAAGCTATTTCATTACAAACTCACAGCTGAGTATTTAAACAACTGGATCAGATCACAGAGCCAGCAGTTGTATCTGCCTACACCTAGGCAAGACCCCATCGTCTCATAAGGCAACCAGACATACTGCACATGGCAGTGGAATAGGTATTATTATGAACACATATATTAATGCAGGAAAAGTATTGCCCCAGTTCAACAATGCTCCAATCTAAGACAATCACACAGACTCAGGCCATGCATGTCCTTAACTGGACAGCAAATTACGCACAGAAACCAGTACTGCATGTATAGGAGCCAAAGTGAACTTGCACAACATTGTAAATAGTTCTCAGGAGCAGAGTAGGGGAGAGGCTGGTTTAGCCCCCTCACTCACTTCTTGCCCCCAAACAGCTGATTGATGTTATTGTGTCTTATTTTACAGACCTGTATGTATAGCTTCTCACTGGAGAAGACCCTGATGCTGG
>NW_015164743.1:0-9254 GCF_001447785.1 Gekko japonicus
GGGGGGGGAGGAGGTTGAAGTAACTCAGTAATAGCCGTTCAGGAGCCCTGATGGCAGTTTGCTGTCATTTGCATGAGCCGCACAATCAGAAATGAATCATCAAGGGACGCCTTTGCAATTGCATGCTGATATGCCGTTATCCAGCTCTGATAAAAAGGGCAAAAGGAGAATTGTCCCTAAAAGCAAAGATTTGGAAGAAAAGTGCAGTGGGAAAAAAATCTATGTGGATAGTGGAGCAATCTGAAACCTGAGCTGTTATGCACAGAGATATTCAGGGTCATTATAGTAATGATAGATTGGGATAAACAGCTGGCAGTCTGGTGCCTCATCCTGCTCTCCAGGGGCTCCTCATCTCATCCCCAGTAAGGGGAAAGAAACCTCTATCCCCTAAGGGCCTCTTTGCTAGCTCCCATTCCAGCCAAGACAAAGGGCTCTTCAGCCTCTTCCTCTCCAGTGTGAACAGAGGCCCTGAGAGAGCCCTTTGTTTACTATGTGCCTGACCTTCTGCTTAGTTTGGTGTAGTGGTTAAGTGTGCGGACTCTAATCTGGGAGACCCGGGTTTGATTCCCCACTCCTCCACTTGCACCTGCTGATGTGACCTTGGGTCAGTCACAAGCTCTGGCACAGCTGTCCTTGAAAAAGAGCAGTTTGTGTCAGAGCTCTCTCAGCCCCACCTCTACCTCACAGGGTGTCTGTTGTGGGGAGGGGAAGGGAAAGGAGTTTGTAAGCTGCTCTGAGACTCCAAGTGCAGGGCGGGGTATAAATCCAATCTCTTCTCTTCTTCTTCTTCTTAGTTAGCCATAGGCAAAGGGCTCTCCTATAACAAAGGAAGCCCAAGACTTGGTTGCTATTTACAAAAGAAGAGATTTAAGAAAGTCTGGCCCCATTTTGCCTTGGTCTGGAGTTGCCAACTCCAGGTTGGGGAAATACCTGGAGATTTGGGGGATGGAGACTGAGGAGGACAGAGTATGGGGAGGGACCCCAGCAGGATATAATATCATAGAATCCTCCCTCCAAAGCATCCATTTTCTCCAGGGGGGAACTGATCTCTGTAGTTCTGGGAAATCTCCAGGCCCCACCTGGAGGTTGGCAACCCTAGACAGAACCAATGTTGTTAGCCACCCCCTCTGCCAAAGAGAGGCAGGCTGTGGACGCTGGACTTCTGCACAAGCTGTATATACAGACGGCACTTCCATATAGGGATTTATGTGCTTCTTTACAGGACAGAATGCAGAAACTGCAGTTTGGATTGGTTGGTGCTTCTGACATCACAAAGCCACCTCCCTACAGCAGTTTTTCAAGTAACTATTAAAATGAAAATGTGGCATTAGGATATGTTTAATTGATTTGACTTTTTAAAAAAATTATTTTTATTACGTTTTTTCAACAGTAAGTCATAGTAGTATTAAACATATAGGTAAAGGTAAAGGTCCCCTTGCTCGAAAGCCAGTCGAATCCGACTCTAGGGTTGCGGTGCTCATCTCCGTTTCAAAGCCGAAGAGCCAGCGCTGTCCGAAGACGTTTCCGTGATCATGTGGCCGGCATGACTAAACACCAAGGAGCACGGAACGCTGTTACCTTCCCACCGAAGTGGTCCCTATTTATCTACTTGCAATTTCTTGCTTTCGAACTGCTAGGTTGGCAGGAGCTGGAACTAGAGACGGGAGCTCACCCTGTCTTGCGGCACCCGGGTCTTGAACCGCTGAACTACTGACCTTCCACAGCCTGCAGTTCAGCGTCTTAACCACTTGAGCCACCGCAGCTCAATTAAACATATAGAACAGCATAAACAGCTTGCAAAGCATTATAGTTCTAGTGATTTTACTATGTTGTCAACAAGAGCAATTTAGTAACTATAACCCTTGTGCTTAGGTAGATATAAAGATGAACTAATGCAAAGAAGTAATAGTGTGTGTCCCATATCATAACAATATCACATCTCATATCATATCCGATATCATAACAATATCACATCTAGGCATTGCGGTATAGTCAAAGAGGTAGAGTTTAGTAGTCTAGTAATTTGAAGTATAGAGGATTTTGGGGTTGAGAGTCCGAAGCTGAGATATATATTCCGTAAATGGGGTCCATTTCTCCGTATAATTGGATGAGTTAGGACAGATGTCTGATTGAAGTAAACTTGTATTGATCTTTTTTAAAAAGGTGGACAGCCTGCCCAGAAGCACAGAGGAGGGGTAACGAGAATGAGGGAAATGATGGGCGGATTCAGGCTCAAATACACGTGTCCTTTCAGGAGAGGAGGTACTAGGAAGGCGAAGTCACTTCCCAGTGGGGAGAAACACCCCCCCCCCCGCTTCTTCCACCTGCAGGTGTGTCTGTACGAGATCCCGTTTGTATGTATGAGAGCCAGTTTGGTGTCGTGGTTATTTTAAAAAAGGTGGACAGCCTGCCCAGAAGCACAGAGGAGGGGTAACGAGGATGAGGGAACTGATGGGGGGATTCAGGCTCAAATACACGTGTCCTTTCAGGAGAGGAGGTACTAGGAAGTGGAAGTCACTTCCCAGTGGGGAGAACCCCCTCCCCCCGCTTCTTCCATCTGCAGGTGTGTCTGTACGAGATCCTGTTTGTATGTATGAGAGCCAGTTTGGTGTAGTGGTTAAGTGCGCGGACTCTAATCTGGGAGAAGCGGGTTTGATTCCCCACTCCTCCACTTGCACCTGCTGGATGACCTTGGGCAAGCCATAATTCTGATAATGAGCTGTCCTTGAAAAAGAGCCGTTCCTGTCAGCCCCACCTACCTCACAGGGTGTCTGTTGTGGGGAGGGGAAGGGAAAGGAGTTGGTAAGCCGCTCTGAGATTCCTTTGGGTCGTGAAGGGCGGGATATAAATCCAATCTCTTCTCCTACGAAGCCTTAGATAAATATTTACCTTTCCTTGGAGCTCTCCCAGGTCCTGTAGAACTAGAATTTGATCTTAGCTTTGCTACTGGGAACCCAACAGCTGGATCATGACTCTGGCCTAAAGCCTTCTAGGCTTAGCTTTTGTTATTGTCCGACTCTTCATGACCCCATGGACCACATCACGCCAGGCCCTCCTGTCTTCCGTCGTCCTCCGGAGTATGCTTAATTTCACGTACGTTGCATCGATAACGCTGTCTAACCATCTTAGTTAACCAGCTTAGCTAGGTGCTCCACATTGCACTCCATCTCTCGAGAACAGGATGTTGCCTGTACATCCTGAGAAACCTTGCATCCCCGTAGCTTCCCAGGGTGTGCACAGGACATACGTGCAATCAGGGCTTTTTTTGTAGAAAAAGCCCAGCAGGAACTCATTAGCATAATAGGCCACACCCAACAGTAGAAACTCATTAGCATATTAGACCACACCCTGATAGCACATCACATTAGCATATTAGGCCACACCCCATGTTACCAGAAGTGTGGTCATCCAGCCACACCCACCTTTTGCTTCTTATTCTATTTACTTTGTTTGTTGTCAAAACCCAGGACTTTTTTGGTAGCAGGAACTCCTTTGCATGTTAGGCCACAGACCCCTAATGTAGCCAACCCTAATGAGTTTCTGCCGTCGGGTGTGGCCTATTATGCTAATGTGTTCCTGCTGGGCGTGGCCAACGTGGGAGCCAGCCGGAACTCCGTTCCTGTGTGTTCCTGCCCAAAAATAGCCCTGCGTGCCATGATTTAGATACAAGCAGACATCATGTGTGTGTAGGAACGTTATGTGTGGAAATCTACACGCAGAATCCTACATAATTCCTACCCGGATTTCTTCTTTTTTTGCCTTGTAGGAATTTTGTCATGCATGAAAGAGCCCTGAGCCAATCTGTCCACCTCAATGTGGGAGGATGCAGCATACACTTTCGAAACAAGTCTGTCTTCTTCTGCTTGCTTTCTCCAAGCTTCTCTTCTATGGGCTTGCACAGAACATTTCTAGTTGGTGCCTCAGTTCCCTGGTCTTGATATGTTTCCTTGGAGATGTACAGGAGATCTCTGGAGAATGTTTTTATTTATAGCAACAGGTAAGCAGAAGATAGTGTGAGCTGGACTCTCTCCCAAGCGGGCAGGATTGGCTATGCGCACACCATAAGACAGCTAAAAGGAAAGGCCAATGTGGGGTAGCAGACGAGGCGATGTTTTCCATGGATACAGGGAACCCAGAGTTAACCCCCTGTGTTGTTGCAAAGTTTGCTGGGCTGTTTTAGGCTGAGAATAGTTTCAACCAGCCCTGACCTGGATAGTTGCCCAGGCAAGCCTAATCTTGTCAGATCTCAATAGCTATGCAGGGCTGACCCTGGAAAATACTTGGATGGGAGGCCTCCAAGGAATACCAGGGCCGGGATGCAGAGGCAGGCAACAGAAAGCCACCTCTCTGAACGTCCAAGCCCCACTAGGGGTCGCCAGAAGTCAATCATGATTTACACACACACACACACACGCCCCCTCCCAAAAAACTACATGAAACTAGTAGTCCAAGGGTGCTGCTACGCTGCAAGGAAACCAAAGCTGGCGAGAACAGAAATAGGACTCTGCACACTGAATACAAGCAAGTTGGATTTGGTTGTCAATTGATTTTAGCAGTGGATTGAGAGAAAGTATTTGCCTGGCAAAGTGAGATTCTCTCATTGACTCATTTTAGGCAATGGGATGTTCTCTAAGCTTCAGCCATTTGCCCTCCATCTGCAGTATTTGGGGTTGAAGATACTGGCATACCTTACAATATTTATTTATTCATTCATTCAGTTTCTATACCGCTCAATCCCGGAGGCTCTGAGCGGTTTACATAGGCATATTATACTTCCTAGCTAGGGCCACAATGTATATATGGGGGAGGTGAGTGCCTACCAGGCACCCAGACGGCTTGTTCTTTCTTCCTGCGGCTTCATGGTGGGTTGTATCTCGGCGCGGCTCCGCAGCGGCTCCTTCTGGGTTGGCTCCACAGTCCGCGACTGTGCGACGACTGCTGCACCGGCCTCTGTCCGATTGGCTCCGGCCGTGCTGCGTCACCACATCTCTGGGCCAGTCCCCGCCCGGAACGTCTGCAGCTTGATGTCGGTTTCGCCGCCATGTTCTTCCTGCCGAATCGCCGCTGCCTGCCGCCACCACAATTCCTCTTCGCCGCTACTGCGCCGGAAGGCAGGTGCCCCCCTGCACCTAAGGCAGGTACCCATTTATCTACTTGCTAGGCTTTCGAACTGCTGGGTAGGCGGGATCAACAATGCTGTTGTCAGGATCGCTGAGATAATACTGTACATGGGAAGTGCTTTGAATACTTGGAATGTGAACACATGGAGCTACCTTATTCTGAATCAGCCCATTGGCTCATCGAGGTCAGTATTGTTTATTCAGGCAGGCAGCAACCCTTCCAGATCTAGGGCAGCTACGTCTTTTACATCACCTGCTACCTGGTCCTTTCCCCTGGAGCTTCTGGGGATCGAACCTGGGCCCTTCTGCATGCAAAGCAGAGGCTCTACCACTGAGTCGCAGCCCCTCTGCTCTACGCTATGCAGGCACGCTGACACTAAGAAACTGCAGCCAATTAATTAATTTATATAGGATTCAAATAGTCCTGAAGCAAAAATGTATGCTTGCTTTGCTTTCTGAAAACGCACACTTCATCTTAGAAGCATTCCTTCCACTATGGGAGATAAAAGGGAGGGGGGCCCCCCTGTTTTTCACTGAGGTTGCTTTCCATCTGCTGTTTTTATGAGTACTTGTATTAATTTTTTTTTATTTTTAAAAAATCTCCTGCTGGAATTAGGGACGGCACCTTAGTAATCAATCCCAAGCCTGTTAAAGTAACTGAACGGATCTATTAATTAAACATTGTATCGGGGCACAAACCTTGCTCAGCTGTCAGCAGCCGTGATAATACTTTAAGTAAAACCTTCCAAGTTCCCTTGCTCGAAAGCCAGTCAAATCCGACTCTAGGGTTGCGGTGCTCATCTCCGTTTCAAAGCCGAAGAGCCAGCGCTGTCCGAAGACGTTTCCGTGGTCATGTGGCCGGCAAGACTAAACACCAAGGCGCACGGAACGCTGTTACCTTCCCACCGAAGTGGTACCTATTTATCTACTTGCAATTTCTTGCTTTTGAACTGCTAGGTTGGCAGGAGCTGGAACTAGAGACGGGAGCTCACTCCATCATGTGGCAACTTGGGTCTCGAACTAGTGAACTACCGATCTTCCACAGCCTGCAGTTCAGCGTCTTAACCACTTGAGCCACCGCAGCTGGATTTAGAACCCTGCAAAAAACTGGAAAATTGATGCCAGCTGCAAGCTGGGAAAGAGGGTAGTGAATTACCCCTTGTAATGAAAAGCCCCGCCCTCCCTACCTCTGGCCAATCAGAAGCCTGTAAGGCAGCCAAATGTCAGTTTTTTCTGCTCATCTCTTTCCCCATTTGTTTTCAGTTTCTCTCTCCTCTTGGATCACTTTCCTTTCTTTTAGATTCCAGAGGTGCAGTCACATTAGCCTATTGCAGCAAACTAACACAAAAGCCTTGTGGCACTTTGAAGACTAATGCAATTTATTCCAGGATAAGGTATTTTTTTGGGGTTAGAGCATACTTACTGAAGGTCAAAGAAGAAGGGGACGGCAAAGGATGAGATGGTTAGACAGTGTTATCGATGCGACGAACATGAGGTTGAGCAAACTCTGGAGCATGACGGAAGACAGGAGGGCCTGGCGTGATGCGGTCCATGGGGTCGCGAAGAGTCGGACTCGACTGTGCGACTGAACAACAACAACAACAACTTCATCAGTCATATCAAATGTACATCAATAGTAGTTATTAATACTCAGAGTAAGCAGTGGAGAAAGCTATGGAAGTGGTACACTCCAATGTACTCAATGAAGTGAGATCCAGCTCAGGGAAGCTCATACTGGAATAAATGTTAGAACAAAGTCTGAGTCCACGGGCACCTTTAAGACTAACAAAGGTTTATGCAAGGTATAAGCTTTTGTTGTACATGCACACTTCTTAGTCTTTAAGGTGCTGGTAAAGGTAAAGGTTTCCCTCACTCAAAAGCCAGTCGAACCCGACTCTAGGGGGCGGTGTTCATCTCCACTTCCAAGCCGAAGATCCAGTGTTGTCCAATGACTTCTCTGTGGTCATGTGGCTGGCATGACTAAGTGCAGAGGCTCACAGAATTTAAAATGGGTCATGGAAAGTCAAAGGTCGGACGTTCAGTGGAAGCTCTTAAGTTTGTGCCCCTGGCTAGAAAGGATAAATAGTTGAGGGGGGGGGGATAGGAAATAAGAAAAGGCAGAAGAACAATATGTGAGAAAAATAACCATCCAAGTTATACTAAAACTCCCTACCTCTGATTACAGAACAGGAATAATCTTCGGCTACGAATTTAAAGAGAAAAAGGAAGAAGAAAAGTATGAAGGACGGGAGGAAACAGAGGAAGCAAGAAGGACAGAAGGAGGAGGATCTATATAAAGGACTATTGCCGAAGACACAGAAACAGTTATAAACTTTGAGGAAGGAGGAGGGAGGGTAGAGAATACAATATGTGTGGGAATAGGGATGTGCTTGATTGTAACATGGAAAAATACAATTAAAAAAAAAAAAAGAATTCTGTTACCTTCCCACCAAAGTGGTACCTATTTATCTACCTGCAGTTTCTTGCTTTTGGACTGGTAGGTTGTCAGAAGCTGGAAGCAGGGATGGGGGCTCACTCCATCATGTGGCACTCGGATCTCGAACTGCTGACCTACCGAACTTTGGTCTGCAGCTCAGAGTCTTAACCTCTAAGCCACCTTTAAGGTGCTACTGGCCTCCAATTTTAACTTTCCTCTTTTTCTCTCCTACTCACTGTTTCTCTCCCTCTTGCTTTTTTGCTCTTCTCTTTCCTTTTTATTGTTTCTCTTTTTTTGCTTTTCTGTGCCTCTTTCCCATCACCTTTTCATTTTCTTCTTTTTTTGCTTTTTCCTCTCATTTTGATTCCCTCTTTTCCCCAATCCCTCTCCTCTGCAGTGTTTCTCTCTGGTTTTTCTGCTCCTTTTTGTACCAGTTTGGTGTAGTAATTGTGTGCAGACTTTCATCTGGGAGAACCGGGTTTAATTCCCCACTCCTCTGCTTGCAGCTGCTGGGTGACCTTGGGCAAGCCATAGTTCTGTCAGAGCTGTTCTCTCCAGAGCACAGCTCTGGCACAGCTGTTCCTGAAAAAGAGCAGTTTGTGTCAGAGCTCTCTCAGCCCCACCCACCTCACAGGGTGTCTGTTGTGGAGAGGGGAAGGGATAGGAGTTTGTAAGCTGCTCTGAGACTTTGAGTGAAGGGCAGGGTATAAATCCAATCTCTTCTTCTTTGTTTTTCCTCCTCCTTTTCATTCTCTTCTTTTTTTCCTTCTTTTCTGTTTTTCCTTCCTTTTTTTTTTTTAGTGTCGCTCTTCTTTCTGGCTTTTCGGCTCTTCCTTTCGCCTTCAGGAGCTGTGGTGGCTCAAGTGGTTAAGACGCTGAACTGCAGGCTGTGGAAGGTCGGTAGTTCAGCAGTTCAAGACCTGAGTTGCCGTATGACGGAGTGAGCTCCCATCTCTAGTTCCAGCTCCTGCCAACCTAGCAGTTCGAAAGCAAGGAATTGCAAGTAGATAAATAGGGACCGCTTCGGTGGGAAGGGAACAGCGTTCCGTGCACCTTGGTGTTGAGTCATGCTGGCCACATGACCACGGAAACGTCTTCGGACAGCGCTGGCTCTTTGGCTTGGAAACGGAGATGAGCACCGCAACCCTAGAGTCGGACTCGACTGGCTTTCGAGCAAGGGAACCTTTGCCTTTACCTAAAAAGAGAGCAAGGAGCTACGGTGGCTGAAGTGGTTAAGACGCTAAACTGCAGGCTGTGGAAGGTCAGTAGTTCAGCAGTTCGAGACCCGAGTGTGCCGCATGATGGAGTGAGCGCCCGTCTCTAGTTCCAGCTCCTGCCAACCTAGCAGTTCAAAAGCAAGAAATTGCAAGTAGATAAATAGGTACCACTTCGGTGGGAAGGGGACAGCGTTCCGTGCGCCTTGGTGTTTAATCATGCCGGCCACATGACCGTGGAAATGTCTTTGGACAGCCCTGGCTCTTCGGCTTGGAAACGGAGATGAGCACCGCAACCCTAGAGTCGGATTCGACTGTCTTTCGAGCAGGGGGAACCTTTACCTTTACCTAAAATGCTGGAATGTTAATAATAATAATACATTATTGAAGACTTCAGTCTTTCCAGTGTCATTAAGTTCCTCAATACTTTATATGCCGCTAGCCCTGTTGTGATTGTATGGGACGGTTTTTATTCAGACAAGA
>NW_015164743.1:9498-24550 GCF_001447785.1 Gekko japonicus
TCCGCAGCCACCCTGCCCCCCCCCGCGCCCCCGCGCCCCCGCCAACGGCCCTCCCAGGCGCGCCCGGCTCTCTACGACCACCACAGGTGGGTATGGGGGGCCGGGGAGGCCCCTTTCTGTGGGGCGGGGGCGGGCGGCCCAGCCGCTGCAGCCCTAAAAATGGAGCCTGAGCGAGGCGGGCGGCCTCCACGGGGGCCTCTCGGGCTCCTGCCCCGCACAGGCCGCCTCCACCCCCCCTTTCTCCTGGGCTTTCTCCTCTTGCACCGTTTGCAATGCAGCGGGCCCCCCCCCCCCACCCCCTTGCTTCCCCCCCACGTCAGGAAAAAAGAGGCGCAAAAACCAAACCTGGGAGTGGGGGGGGTGGTGGTGGAAGGGCGTTGGTTTGGCTGCTTCCCCCCCCCTCCAATATCTCAATTCCCCCCTCCCCGTGGAAGTTCCAGCCATCGACCCTCTAATCGCATTGCTTTGCATGGCCCCTTTTTGCACAATCGATTCCCTCCTGGGGGATGGGGAAGAACGGGGGCCGCCCTTGGTCCGGGGCAGAGGTGGGCCCGGCCCCCCCACATAGAACACAATGAGGGGGGGGGTTTGCATGCAATGTTCCCTCTAAGCTGTAGAGCCCTGTGAGCAAAAATTCCGCTTGGTGAGCGACCAGCATTCAAGTTGTGAGCAGGTGATTTGGCTGCTGCATCCATTAGTGTGGTCTGGAGCCATCTTTCCCGAGCGGAGACGAAAATGTGGGAGCCGGAGGCTAAAGAACTGTGAGCTGGCTCACACTCACTCAGCTTAGAGGGAACACTGGTTGCATGTACTGGGGGGAGGCTCTGCATCGAGGGCGCCCCGCTGGGGCCTTTTTGTGTGTGTGTGTTTTTGCTTTGCATTGCCTTCAGAATTGCTGCTTTGCCCCAGGTTCGTTCTCTGTTTTTTCCCGAGAATCCAGGTTTGGCTTCCATTGTTTTGGTGCTGGAGCAGTGGTTGGAGCAGGCCTGGATCTCTGGGGTGTGTGTGTTTTGTGTGTGTGTCTTTGCTTTGCACTGCCTTCAAGAATTGCTGCTTCGCCCAAGGTTCGTTTTCTGTTTTGTTCTGAGAATCCAGGTTTGGCTTCCATTGTTTTGGTGCTGGAGCAGTGGTTGGAGCAGGCCTGGATCTCTGGGGTGTGTGTGTGTTTTGTGTGTGTGTTTTTGCTTTGCACTGCCTTCAAGGATTGCTGCTTCGCCCGAGGTTCGTTCTCTGTTTTGTTCTGAGAATCCAGGTTTGGCTTCCATTGTTTTGGTGCTGCGTCGGGGGTAGGGGGTGGAGCAGGCCTGGATCTCTGGGGTGTGTGTGTGAGTGTGTTTGTGTTTGTGTGTCGCTGCCGTTCGGAGCTGGGAAACATCCTCTCCGCCTTGGATTGTGTCTAGTTCCAGTGGCGCGGCAGCCCCAGTCGTGTCGATTTCAGGGCATCTTTTAAAATAACATCTGTGCATCGCCCAGTTCTGCAACACCAAAAAAGTCCTTCCACAAACACATTCTGCGCCTCTGGCTCTCAAAAATGCCCTTTTCCGAAGAACAGGGCAATTGCCCTGTTCTTCGGAAAAGGGCATTTTTGGGAGCCAGAGGCGCAGAACGTGTTTGTAGAAGGACTTTTTGGTGTTGCAGATGCAAAAGAAGAGGGGGGCGTGGGGGAATCAGGGTGTCGATTTCCTCGCGGTTGATGTCATGCCGCTGGAGGGTTTTGAGTTCAGTGTTTACACATGACCGGTGTCCTGGCTTCCAGTAGTTTTGGGAAATGCTTCTTAACCCAGAGAGTGGAATTGGGAGGAGGGGTGCCTTGAGAGGCACAAAACCAAGGGGTATGTGTGCAGGGGTGTGTGTGTTGATTAAAGTGGAAATGCTTTGTTCTGCTCTGAAATGCTAGTCTTGCCTACTTCATGGCTGCCTGTGCGCGCGCTGGAAGTAGTCCTGGTTTTTCAGTAAGAATTTTGCATCTGTTTTAGCAGGCGTCTGCATTTCATCGGAGTGTGGGTTAACATGTAACTCGGTATGCATTCGACTAGCTTTGAGCTTAGGTTTTTGTCACGAAAGCTGGCTAGTCGGGGGAGCCTGGATCCAGCAGGTTAGGTGACCCGAAAATCTTGGAAGTTTTCCTCTCTGCGTGCTGCTTCCAGGTGGTCACCTGACGCCCCCATTCAGAGCTCCGCTCTTAACAGCCTTCAGCCCAGCACAAAATGGGGCTTGTGGATTGTCTTGTTGTGTCTCAGATCAGCCAGGAACTTAATCCTTCAGTGCACTGCTGTATCTGTTTTTTCCAAAATCCGGTGGGTGGGTGGGAGAGGAGCGCAGGAGAGGTGCTTGATTTAGGTGATCGTGCCCTGATTTGGGAACCTCATTTCGCTTCTAGCAGGTGCAATTTCTGTTGTAACTTTGTGGGGACGCAGTATTAGTGGCTTTGCCCTTTCTGCAGTCTGTTGACTTCTGTTGGAATTGAGGTTGTGAGCCCTTATTTTAGAATCAAGGGTTTTTAAAGATCCAGAGCCTCAGGTCATAAGAACATAAGAACATAAGAGATGCCAATGTTGGATCAGGCCAAAGGCCCATCCAGTCCAACACTCTGTGTCACACAGTGGCCAGAAATACCAGGTGCCATCAGGAGGTCCACCAGTGGGGCCAGGCAGCCTGGTTCCTTCTCGGGACAAGTGGAGACCGTGTCGCCTGTACAGCTCCCTCTTGTTCGAAAAAGCATCCCAATGCGTAACAAACTTGAAATCTTCCCCCCTACACCATCGTCTCATCCACGCATTGAGACTCCTGATCTGTGCCTGTCTCTCCATCCCTGCGTGTGGAACAGGTAGCACTTCTGAGAAAGCTAACTTGGAGGTCCTGGAGCTACGTTTCCTGCCCAGCAGCCTAAATTTCTCCTCCAGGACCTCACGACTGCATTTCCCCACATCGTTGGTGCCGACATGCACCACGACCACTAGCTCCTTCCCAGCACTATCTACCAGCCTATCTAAAACACACATAATGTCCGCTACCTTCAGTTCAGAATTTGCCAGGAACTTCACTTCTGAGAGTCCACTTACTCTGGTTTTCCCCCCAGGGATAGGCACTTGCATATTTTTCCCACTGCAATTTTGGCTCCCCGACAAAAGGACCCAAGAGAATTTATGCTGATAACATTTCGGTTCTCAGTGTGCCACTGGGATGGAGCCTATACAATTCTAAGTGGTGTAGGAATAGCTTGATTGGTTTGGGGGTATACCACATGCCCCCCTTTTTGAGGGAAAAATGCACCAATATTTGCCCCATTCCCCAGAATTTGTTAGTAATTGGGGTGGGGTGCCTTACGGCTGGAATATTCTCAGGTCAGGGTCAAGATACCCTGCTTTGGTGGTGGAAACTGCCATCAGCGCACAGCTGGTTTAGGCAAGCCCGAAGGGTTTTTCAGGCAAGAGATGTTCAGAGGTGATTTGCCATTGCTTGCCTCCAAGTCACGACCCTGGTATTCCTTGCCTTATAGGATGAGAGATTGCTCCTGCTGCCTGTGTTGGAGGTTTAGAGGATAGGAACTAGTCCATGCCAGTGGTTTTCTGATCTCATCAGAGGGTGGAAGCGAAACAGGACCAGCCTTCGGTTAGTGCTTGGATGAGAGACTGCTGCCAAGTCCAGAGTTGCTTTGCAGGGGCAGGCAATGGCAAACCACGTCTGAAGGTCTCATGCCTTGGAAACCCTGCGCCGTTGCCCTAAGTCGGCTGCGACTTGACAGCACTCCCAACAGACCGTGGTTTTCTGACCGTGTATGGGGGAAGCCAGCAAGGCTCCCTCGTCTCATGCCTTGGAAACCCTGCGCCGTTGCCCTAAGTCGGCTGCGACTTGACAGCACTTCCGTGGTTTTCTGACTGTGTATGGGGGAAGCCAGCAAGGCTCCCTCTAAGCTGTGGAGTCTTGTGAGCAAAAATTCTACTTTGTGAGTTACTGGCATTAAAGTTGTGAGCGGGCGATTTGGCTCCTGCATAAATTGGTTTGCTTTGGAGCCCTCCTTCCTGAGCGGAGACAAAAATGTGTGAGCCGGAGGCTAAAAAACTGTGAGCTAGCTCACACTAACTCGGCTTAGAGGGAACACTGGAAGCCTGTATCCAGGGTCCCTTGCTGGCAAACTTAATAGCCCTGGGCAAGCTCACCCACCTGCTCCTGGTCTGCACTTAGATGGCTTCTTTTTGGCAAAAGTGGTAGGCGTGTTTCGTAAATAAGTACAGGGGAACATCCATGTGTTCTGGGGGGTACGGGCTCAGTGGGAAGCCTAGCACTCTTCGTGAACTGACTGTGCGTCCCAGAAGCTTCCCTTGGAAGATCAAGACAAGGATTGCTGCTGGCGGTCCCTTGGCCCAACATTGACCAGTCATTGTTTTCTTGCTTTGGACGAAGGGGTCCTGCTACCTTCCTTCCTGTGATGTGGTAGCTAAATAGAACCGTCATCTTCAGAGTTCGTATCCCTCTGGATCCAAGATGACAGTCAGTAGGGGGGGGGGTGTTAGCTTCCTGCCCTAGACTTCTAGGGGGAGGGGAACGGTACCTGGCTGGCCAGCCGGCGTGTGATCCAGAGGAAGAAAATGATTAAAACTGTAGGAATCTGGGGAGAAACCAATAAGAGGACAGTACGTGTTTCTGACAGCCACTCTCACATGTGTCATTGGGTTGTGTGTGTGTACAGAACCCTCCAGTTGTAGCCGACGTTCGAGGCAAGAGATGTTCAGAGGTGGTTTGTGATTGCCTCCCTCTGCGTAGCAACCCTGGTCTTCCTTTGGAGGTGGGCTCGCCCTTCTAAATATTATCTAGGGCTCACTATACGTAGCTTCTGAGATTTGACGAAATCAGGCAAACCTGGGCCGTCCAAGTCATAAGAACATAGGAACATAAGAGATGCCAATGTTGGATCAGGCCAAAGGCCCATCCAGTCCAACACTCTGTATCACACAGTGGCCAGAAATACCAGTGCCATCAGGAGGTCCACCAGTGGGGCCAGGACATTAGAAGCCCTCCCACTGTTGACCCCCCCAAGCACCAAGATGAAAGAGCATCCCTGGCCCCAGATCTATACCTTGTGGCTAATAGCCACTGATGGACCTCTGCTCCATAAGTCAGGGTGTCATTGGGGTATACGTCTACTTCTTTGGCCCAGCCCATCAACAAACTGGTTTGTGCCATGAAAACCAACTGTGAGGCTCCCATCTTGATAGGTACTATAAAACACGGTTATGTTTTCAATGCGGAGATGTGATGGCCTAGAGAAATATGAAGGTGGTTGTGTGTGTGTGTTTGTTTGGGGGCTGGGTGTGTTTTCTTCAAAGAGCCTTTTTCAATTTTTCCCAACAGAAAAGTTGGAAATGTTGGGAAGGTCTGGGGAAAAAAATCTCTTTCGGAATGAGTGAAATTCTTTTTAAGACGAGGTTTCCCTCCAGATGTATAGTGTGGAGATTTTTGTGAAAGGCACTTAGCTGCACTAGAGAATTATTCCTGCATACTCTAGATATTTACAGCATATTTTCAAAGATAATATTTCATTGTTTAAATGTGACTGATTTTGCTCACTGGTAAAATGCTGGTAAAAGGAGCTGCGGTGGCTCAAGTGGTTAAGATGCTGAACTGCAGGCTGTGGAAGGTCGGTAGTTCAGCAGTTCGAGCCCCGAGTGTGCCGCATGACGGAGTGAGCTCCCGTCTCTAGTTTCAGCTCCTGCCAACCGAGCAGTTCGAAAGCAAGAAATTGCAAGTAGATAAATAGGTACCACTTCAGTGGGAAGGTATCAGCGTTCTGTGCGCCTTGGTGTTTAGTCATGCCAGCCACATGACCGCGGAAATGTCTTTGGACAGCGCTGGCTCTTCGGCTTGGAAACGGAGATGAGCACCGCAACCCTAGAGTCGGATTCGACTGTCTTTCGAGCAAGGGAAACCTTTACCTAAAATGCTGGAATGTTAATAATAATAATACATTATTGAAGACTTCAGTCTTTCCAGTGTCATTAAGTTCCTCAATACTTTATATGCCGCTAGCCCTGTTGTGATTGTATGGGACTGTTTTTATTCAGACAAGACACTTTCTGTCATAAGAACATAAGAGAAGCCAATGTTGGATCAGGCCAAAGGCCCATCCGGTCCAACACTCTGTCACACAGTGGCCAAAAATACCAGGGGCCAAATGTTATCCAAACTGCTCAAATGTTTGTTGGAAATGTAAATCAAACGTAGGAACGTTTTACCACATGTGGTGGCACTGTATAAAAATTCAGATCTATTGGAAAACCATACAAAAACTTATAGAGCAAATTTGGAATGTAAAACTGGATATGATACCTGATATATTTTTACTCAATGTTATGCCAGATAAGCTAACTTATAACGAAAAATATGTAATTGTGTATATAATAACAGCAGCAAGAATACTTTGGGCTAAACATTGGAAGCTAGATAGTGTACCCAGATCTGATGAAGTAATAAGTAAATTGATGGAAGTAGCGGAAGTAGACAAATTGAATATGTATTTACAAGGGAAAAACGACGAAGACTTTTTAGACAGATGGGTTGGATTGTATAAATGGTTGGGAAAAAAGAGTGGACTCTGAAAATATATGTAATTCTGTATAAGGAAGAAACGTATGTAAAACTATAAAATAAAAATTAAAAAAAAAAAGGAGGTCCACCAGTGGGGCTGTCATTTAGTCCAAAAATTGTTTTCTGTTTTTGACTTATTTTTTCCTGCCCATGTGTTACAGTAGCATGTGTTGCAGTAGCATAGAGTTCAGCTGTTTGTAGCTTTCTCCATATTGCTGGCAGAAAACTACGGCTGCCATTCGTAGGCCCCGGTCACACGGCAAAGTTGCCGCGGGAGAGGCACGGAAGGTGGGCGGATTATCCGGGCGCGATCACACCCCAACATCTGGGAAGTGGAGCGCACCCGTGACTTACCGCCGACAATGCACATTTAAAAACTGGTACCTCCAAGGTACTAGTAAACGTTTGCCACGGGCTGCCTCCAGACGCCCGTGGTGTGATCGTGCTGGCGCGCGGCATTCCCCTCTGGTCCCTCGTTTACCCGCTGGTGCCGAGGGAAGGACCCGTGCTGTGCCGCCGGCGCGTCTGATCGCATAATCGTGGATCAAACTGCACCGGGGCAATTAGCCACGCCTCCCCCCAGCGATATCCGGCCCGGGGCCATAGAACACTTTCCTGGGAGTAAACCCTGTTGAATGAAATGGGATTTTGTTCAGAGTATACCTGTTTAGGATGGTTCCCCAAGGTGTTTTCTGCATCAGAATTCCATACAGACGCCAAATAGTACAATTTTATATGCTACTTTATAAATTATGCATTTCATGCTCTTCAAGTAGAGCAATAAGTGTAGGTTTGAGAAGAAAGAAACTATGGCATATATTTCATCCCCCCAATTTCCATTTCCCCCACATAGTTCTCCCCCCCCCCCATAATTTCAAAATGTCCATGAATGTCACATGATAGCTGCTAAACAGGAGCAGGACTAATAATTAAGGGACTAATAATTAAGGTCCTTTCCCTCTCCTTGTTTTTAGCACAGGTTAACCCTGCAGTTGTGTGAGCAATTGTGTGAGTTGTATGAGTGGTGTTTGCACTTCACTGTATTAACCGTTACTGGAAAAGCAATAGTGAGAACGAGGTCCTTTGAAAATGCTCCGAGAATTTCTCCCGCCTTTAAGCCGTTTGAAGGCCCTTTGATCTCCTCTTGGAAAGAGAGCGCTTTGGCCAAGTAAAGCTTCTGTTGTTGTGGTGTTCTCGGGTTGTGTTGTCTCTGGTCACGAGTGTTGGGACTTGGGTCTTGGACCAGTGACTTGAAGGATGTCAGGCTACTTGTGCAGCAGAATAGGGAGGTAGGATGCCGAAGTGACGGAGTGAACGGTCTCTCTTCAGACATGCGCTTCGAGGTGTGTTTATACGCATTTTTCGGACACTCCCCCAGGAAAAACAAAATAGCACTTCAGGGACAGAGAGGGATTTTGGCCCAGTCCACTCATTGCAATGCTAATTTTCACTTGCGTAGAGGGGCATTAAGCAGGTGAGGTGAGGTCTGAACTGGTGTAGGCCTTTATGCCACCTTGGTCTGCCATATAGTTAGGCCTGACCTAAGGAAAAGCCCAAAGTGGTACATAGCTTGACCTTCGTATATTAAGTTGAATGCTGCCATTGACTGTGAATCTCAAAGAGCCCAGGTGCTCCATCTGTTTTTCTGTGACTGCTTTGCCTTTGCCCAAGCCTCTGTGGTATATGTGGGCTGTTGCCGATTAGGTCAAACGTTCAGTTGAATCCTAGAATTGGCAGCGAAGACGATGTTAGTACGGTGGGCATTTGGTTGGCTGGGGGTTCAGCTTGTGGGCTCTGGTTGAAGGGAGACATTTTAGAAGAAGAGGAGGAGATTGGATTTATACCCCGCCCTTCACTACCCAAAGGAGTCTCAGAGCGGCTTACAAACTCCTTTCCCTTCCCCTCCCCACAACAGATATCCTGTGAAGTAGGTGGGGCTGAGAGACCTCTTTCGAAGACTGCTCTTGAGAGAAAAGTTTGGTGCAGTGGTTAAGTGCGCAGACTCTAATCTGGGAGAACCGGGTTTGATTCCCCACTCCTCCACTTGCACCTGGCTGGATGACCTTGGGCAAGTCGTAGTTCTGATAAGAGCGGTCCTTGAAAAAGAGCAGTCCTTGAAAGAGCTCTCTCAACCCCACCTACCTCACAGGGTGTCTGTTGTGGGGAGGGGAAGGGAGAGGAGTTTGTAAGCCGCTCTGAGACACCTTTGGGTTGTGAAGGGCGGGGTAGAAATCCAATCTCTTTTTCTTCTTCTCTTCTAAGAGAACTATGACTGACCCAAGGTCATGCCAGCAGCTGCATGTGGAGGAGTGGGGAATCAAACCCAGTTCTCCCAGATTAGAGTCCATGCTCTTAACCACTACACCAACCTGGCATAGATCAGCCAGTAAAGCCTTTTTGGACCAACAGGCCATAGTGGTTTGTATGGAATTCCTTCACCTCTGCCAAAAGGGGTTGAGGATTGCTTGCAGGGTGGACAGATCAGACCACCTTCACTTGTGGTGATGGCGGGTTACCAACAGCAGGGCTACTCTTCATTGCTTCCTGAAAGTTAAACTTCTGTGCATTATTTTCTTTTGTCTCTTGTTTTGATGATAGAGACAATAAGCCTTCTGCTTGTGACCTGGATACGCGCCAGCGCGGTGTAGATACATCCCCGTGAGTCACTTCACCTACAACTGTGTTAACTGCAAAGCTTGCTGGTTCTTTGGTTGATGACTCCACTTAGTTCAGTGATTGTAAAGTAGGGCAGGCAGCGTGGAATCCCTGTGGCAGACCTGGAATGACAGTTTTGTCAAATAAATACATAAATAAAATGAACTATTCATAAAATTCTAAGGTATCATGTTCAAAGAACTGCATCTTAACACTGAATAATACTAAGGGTGTATGTTACATGCACAGCAGTGCACCTGCAAGGACTTCTAGGGGTGTCTCATTTTTGTCTCCTCCACTGTTTCTGCTTTCCTGTCCCTGAAAGCCCCTGTAGCCTCTCTCCTTTTCCTGCTTCCTTTGCTTTGGAAAAAAAATTATCAGATTTTTCTGCAACCGTGGGATTTTTCTTAGGTTTGTAGGAAGATCTGCCTTGTCTTTCCGTGGCCTCAGTCTCCAGATTTAAGTATCGGCAGATGTTCAGAATTGCATATATTGACGATGTATGCATTTAAAATGAAATTACTTGGGTTTCAGAGAACTTTATATCAGGTTAAACACAATCTGTAGATACTGTATCCCTCTTAAATATATTGTGTTTAAGGCACCCCAAGACTCTGTTTTTGTTACCAAAGTAAAACAGACGCTGAACTGCAGGCTGTGGAAGGTCAGTAGTTCAGCAGTTCGAGACCTGAGTGTGCCGCATGACGGAGTGAGCTCCCGTCTCTAGTTCCAGCTCCTGCCAACCTAGCAGTTCGAAAGCAAGAAATTGCAAGTAGATAAATAGGTACCACTTTGGTGGGAAGGTAACAGCATTCCGTGCGCCTTGGTGTTTAGTCATGCCAGCCACATGACCACGGAAACGTCTTCGGACAGCGCTGGCTCTTCGGCTTTGAAACGGAGATGAGCACCGCAACCCTAGAGTCGGATTCGACTGGCTTTCGAGCAAGGGAACCTTTACCTTTAGAGAAGATCAGAATGATTAATTCTGTGTTCTAGCTTTGGTTGTGGTGTTAGGTTGCTGAGGCCGAGAGAGTGTGTGGCATGCCTAAAGCCATCTTGTGAGCTCACAGCAAGATTTAAACTGGGAACCTTCTGGCCTACATAGCCATGATCTTGTTTATTTGCAAAACAAAACTCCGCAAAGGTAGGTCGCTTCTAATTTTGAAACCGAGACAGTGTTTGTGTGTGTATGAGAGAGAGATATGCCAAAATCCCATGGGTTTTTGTTTTTTGTTTTTAAGGGGCAAATCACAGCGAGGTTTTGGATTATCACGTTAGGGTATTTTCAAGTTAGGATTCTTGGTGCTCCCAGTGTTGTCCGTCTTTATAAACTACCACCTCGAAGTCGCAAATAAGTCCACAAAGCTACTAGCCTGTGTTCATGTTTTGCCAGCCAGCAGTAGCAGGGGATGGGTGGGCAGAGGACAGGAAGGACAAGCTTGCTGCTTGTTTCCAGAAGTTCCTGTGCCTGGTCACCTGGAAGGAGTTTTTTTTTACTTAGTACAGGTCAATAAGTGGAGCTGCGGTGGCTCAAGGGGTTAAGACGCTGAACTGCAGGATGTGGAAGGTCGGTAGTTCAGCAGTTCGAGACCCGGGTGCCGCATGACGGAGTGAGCTCCCGTCTCTAGTTCCAGCTCCTGCCAACCTAGCAGTTCGAAAGCAAGAAATTGCAAGTAGATAAATAGGTACCACTTCGGTGGGAAGGTAACAGCGTTCTGTGCGCCTCGGCGTCTAGTCATGCTGGCCACATGACCACGGAAATGTCTTCGGACAGCGCTGGCTCTTCGGCTTTGAAACGGAGATGAGCACCGCAACCCTAGAGTTGGATTCGACTGGCTTTCGAGCGAGGGAACCTTTACCTTTACTTTACAGGTCAATAAAGACAATAATGCTAGGAAAAGTTGAAGGCAGACCTGACACGAGATGGATTGACTCCATAAAGGAAGCCACAGTCATCCAGTTTTCAAGACCTGAACAAGGTTATTAATGATAGGACGTTTTGGAGGTTGTTAATTTATAAGGTTTCCATAAGTCGGAAGTGATGTGACAGGACATGACGCGCACACAGAGGTCAGCGGCTCTTCATAAAGTCTTTCCGTTAACCTTAGGGTTTAACTGAAGGTAGCATTCTGCAGATATCAGGCCTGGGAAGCATTTGTTTAGAAATTGCCATCTGAGCATATGCAGAGTACTTTTTTGCATTCTGACATTACAATAGTCTTGTTTGGTAAAACATTCTTCATAGCTTACAGCTAGGGTACCAAGGCAGGACAGACAGAGTGGAATTAACGTCTTTCATGTTTCCAGCCAACAAAGTTATCTCCTCTCTAAATAAAAGCCGAATGGTGGTGGCACTTCTTTAGAACATTCCACACACTCCAAAATCAGTTCACTCTCTGATCTGTCATTCAGAGGGTCTCCCTATCCACTGGCTGCTTTGCCTGAGTCCTGCCTCCAACATTCTAAACAGTTCGCTCTTCCTCTCCCCCCACAGCCAGTCAGAACACAGAGGTTATTTGCATATGCAGCCTCATTGGCCTTTGCCTCGGAACACAGAGGTCGTTTGCATATGCGACTTGATTGGCTTTTGCCTCTAACATTCTAAACAGTTTTGCTGTTCACCCTACTGAGGTCACCACAGCAAATTGACGCTGAGTGCCCAAGGCTGGGGCACTCTCCCTGAGCCTCTTTCTAGAGTCCGTTGTATTTATTTCCACAACGGGCCTTTTTCCTAGTTTCCTTATAAAACTGATGTGGTCCTCAGCCTTTTCTCCTGTGGGCTGTTGGTGATTTTGCTACAGAATTTTTTGCCAAATTCCTCTCCTCTCCAAGGTGGCTTGCAAGTTATGTGATTATATCATGGGGGGGGGAGAGAATGCAAGAGGCCAGATTAAATTTATAGGTTTAAAATCTATTCTTTTTAAAAAGCCAAATGTTCACGTTACGTCACCAGTTCAGATAGCCCCTAGGGACCGTGGACTGTGTGAGAGCCTGCGTGGTAAAGTCTGTAGTTGGTTGGGGAGACCCAGGTCTAAATCTTCAGATTTGGGGGTGGAGCCTTGGGAGGGCAGGGTTTAGGGAGGAAAGCGACCTCAGCAGGGTATAATACTGCTGTCCATTCCCCAGTGCAGCCATTTTTTAACAGGAGTGATAACCAGCCCCCCACCCAAAGATTGGCAACCCTAGTTATCCTGGAGGAACCAGCTGCTTTGGAGGGTGGCGTCTATGGTATTATACCTTCTGAGGCCCCTCCTCAAACCCCACTATCCTCATGCTCCACCCTGTCCCAAATTTCCTAGCTTGGAGTTGGCAAAGCTATTCCCACCCAACAGCCAATCTTAAGACTCCCCCGCCCCACAGCCTCTGCCAAGGAAAACTATGACCCAGTTGTGTGGTGCCAGCCACCAGGCCATGGCCAGTTGCATGGTAGGGAAGCTTCATGGACTTGTGGGGGGCGGGGCTCACTTTCCCCTATATCCCCTTCCCATCACTATTTCCTCTTTTCCTCCCCCTGGCAGTCCCCATATCCTCTCCCCTTTACCCGCCTCATTCTCTCATCAGCCGTTCACCAGCCTGTCTTTTATTTGGCTCTCCTCTGCAACTCCTCTAGTTCATTTATACCCCACCTTTCTCCGCCGTGGGGACCAAAGCAGCTTGTCAAAAGTCCTCGGCCAATCCCCAGCTAAGGACTTTAGGTGGAAGGGGCTACAAGAAACAAATTTACAGAAAACCTAGGGTGAGGCCGTCCTCACACTAAGAAGGTAGGCTACGACCAGCCTGTTTAAAGTCTGTCCCAAGAGCTTGGGAGCAAACAGGCAAGTCTCCCAGTCTTTCAGGGAAATTAACAAGAAAGTCAGCCCTGTAGGGCAGGCCTGCAGAACGAGTTTCCAAACACTGAACGGTTACCACCTGGTAGGTGGTCACTGGGTCAAGACACTGGAAGTAGATTTGAGGTCAGTGAAGGCAAAAAACCACAAGATAAAATATAGTTATTTCATTAAGGTGCAAAAATAAATAAATGAAAAGACAAGAAGACTGTATTTTCTCGCTTTGTCTGTTGATAGCATTGGAGACCCTTATCTTAAGTTGACAGAAAGAGCTCTTTTTGTCTTGGGAAGCGGCTGATGGATCAGTTAAATGGTGTTGGTGGAAAGTGTCGTCAGGTCGCAGCTGATGTGTGGCGACCCCCATGGGGCTTTTCCAGGCGAGAGACGAATGGGTGGTTTGCTATTTGCCTGCCTCTGCTTAGAAACCCTGGACTTGCTTGGTGGTCCCCCCTCCAAGCACTAACCAGGATCAGCCCTGCTTCGCTTCCAAGGTCTGATGGAACCAGGTTAGCTGGGGCTGCCCAGGTCAGGGTCGGCGAAGTAGCTGATTTTAAAGAGTTCTACAAATGACGGAGTGAGCTCCCGTCTCTAGTTCCAGCTCCTGCCAACCTAGCAGTTCGAAAGCAAGAAATTGCAAGTAGATAAATAGGGACCACTTTGGTGGGAAGGGAACAGCGTTCCGTGTGCCTTGGTGTCTAGTCATGCCGGCCACACGACCACGGAAACGTCTTCGGACAGCGCTGGCTCTTCGGCTTTGAAACGGAGATGAGCACCGCAACCCTAGAGTCGGACTCGACTGGCTTTCGAGCAAGGGAACCTTTTTACAAAAAGGTAAAGTGAATTTTTATAGCAGGCTCAGAAATTTGTGCACGTTTCCCTGAAGATGAGCATTGCTTGAAAAGACTGGAGTCCATTTTTGCGTCAGAATTTTTTCTTTTCTTTTTGCACATGTTCCCTTCCTTCTCGTTGATCCTTTTGTGGATTTTGAGGCTTCCGTTTCAAAGGGGTTGTTGACACCATTTCCCTTGGGCTTCTTTTTAACTTTCCTGCAGTTTGGGGAGTGTAACAAGAGGTGAAAATTTCTGGAGATTTCTGGAAACTTCGAAGGTTTTTTTCCTGGATTAAAATGGAATCTTTGGGGAAAGAAGACGAAGAAGAGCTTGGATTTATACCCAGCCCTTCACTCAGAGTCTCAGAGCGGCTTACAAACTCTTTTCCCTTCCCCTCCCCACAACAGACAGTAGGTGGGGCTGAGAGAGCTCTCTCAAGAACTGCTCTTTCAAGGACAGCTCTTGTCAGAACTATGGCTTGCCCAAGGTCATCCAGCTGCTGCAGGTGGAGGCATGGGGAATCAAACCCGGTTCTCCCAGATTAGAGTCCACGCCTTTAACCACTAAACCAAAATGGAAATATATGCCAAACTTACTTTCCTATCAGAACTAAATTTCTTTTACTGACTTAACAACCTCCAGGTTGAGCTCACACAGTAACTGTGTTCCCAACAGCAAAACTGTACATTGCTCCATAAAAAGGAATGGCAGCTATTGATTCACAAGGGAAGACGCTAAAGGCTGTATATAGGGACATGGTCAGGCGGCAAATCTTTCTGTGTTCTTGTTGATGCCAATCACTGAGTGCCCCACTTTCTAATACAATGCAGTGGTCTAAAGTAATTTTCCCTTTATAAAATCCTAGCTGTTCCGGGCCTAAGATTCTCTGTTCTGTTATCCATATGGGCAGCTTAGATAGTAAATGCTTGGCATACAGTTTGCCCATAACAGAAAGCAGGCTGATTGGTCTATAGTTGGAAGGAATTGGGACTACGATTGCATTTAACCATGCATCAGGAATAAGTTCGAGACCCGAGTGTGCCGCATGACGGAGTGAGCTCCCGTCTCTAGTTCCAGCTCCTGCCAACCTAGCAGTTCGAAAGCAAGAAATTGCAAGTAGATAAATAGGTACCACTTCAGTGGGAAGGCAACAGC
>NW_015164743.1:25191-27865 GCF_001447785.1 Gekko japonicus
ATATTTACAAAAATCAAAGTAATGTTATCAAGGACAAGCTTAATAGCTTGTTCAGTGGGGCTATCCAGTTGTAACATAACAATTTCTACTTTCAAATATAAAGAAACAAACAGAGCCAAATCCACTTGAAAGCAACCCCTTAGGGTTAATCCCAGGGCTTTTTTTGTAGAAAAAGCCCAGCAGGAACTCATTAGCATAATAGGCCACACCCAACAGCAGAAATTCATTTGCTTATTAGGACACACCCCTGATAGCACAGCTCATTACCTTATTAGGCCACACACCCCATGTTCGCAGAAGTGTGGTCATCCAGACACACTCACCTTTTGCTTCTTATTCTGTTTACCTTGTTTGTTGTCAAAACCCAGGGCTTTTTTATAGCAGGAACTCCTTTGCATGTTAGGCCACACGCCCCTAATGTAGCCAGTCCTAATAAGTTTCTGCAGTTGGGTGTGGCCTATTATGCTAATGAGTTCCTGCTGGGTGTGGCCAACACGGGAGCCAGCCGGAACTCCGTTCCTGTGCGTTCCTGCCCAAAAATAGCCCTGGTTAATCCTATACCCTGGGAGGAAAAAAGATTTATACCCCTCAATCTGAATCTGATTTGGGGACCAGGTTTACTGAAGGTTCAGAGCTGGAACCACAGGTACCTACTCACCTGGTCTGAGATTTGGCAAACATGGTATGGTACTAGCCCACTGAAGGTGGAGGCCAGCTGAGTAGGAAACCATTGCAAATGCCTGGTAATCTGATAGCAGAGATGGGGACCCAGGAATATTTCCCCAGCCTTCTGTCTTTGGCAGAGCTATTTTGAGGATGCAACGGAGAAAATATTTTTGCAGCTGCAAGAGCATAGAGGGCCCAGGCAGTAAAAATCCTGCATTTAAAAAGCAGAATTCTGTGACGGGTACAGATTATATAAACTGAACACGTTTGCGTGCTTTCTCTTGGTTTGCAGAATTTATTCTGTGGGGTCTTTTTCATGGTTTTACAGAATTGTATTCTGGTTTGGTAATCTTAGGGAAGGATTCCCTAAGGGAAATGCTTCCACATCCCACCGTTTTTTCAGGAGTTCAGCAAGAACCATGCTGTGCTTTCCAGCACGCCTTGGCAGTGGCACGGGGCTAGAATCTTAGACGACATTCAGGCGGCAGACTGTGGTTAAGCGAAAATGTGCACAACCGTGGTTTTTTCCTTGGGCTCGCAGGCGCACTTCAGTCGGGCTCACATGCGCACTTTCACCCTCCTCAGGCACAACCTGATGAAAGAATCCTAGTTAGAACTTAATTCTAGTTATCCGTCACGGACCAGTGCAGACACATAGATTAATGGTGCTTAGTACCCATCCCAACCAAGTTTCTAAACCAGATCTTAGAATTCTTTTTTTTTTTAATTTTTAATAATAATTTATTTAAAGTAGGATACATAAAAGTTCAAAATAATGGCAATCTTAAGCTTATATCAAAGTAGGTAACATCAAAAGTCAGAAAAAGTACAATTAAGATCTTAGAATTCTGTACTTAAAAAAAAAGAAAGGTGAGACTCTTTTCCTGTGGAATTGCAGCATTTGAGCCAGCCCAGGCTGTGGGAAAGAACTGGTATCATACAGGATGACCAAGTTAGTTTTGGTGGTACCTAGAAATGTGAAGGCCTGGAAAAAAACTGGAAAAATGAGGTTTTTTCCTGAAGCCTTTTTTGGTTTTTCCCCCTGAAAAATTGAAAAAAGAAATTGATTATAGAACATTTGATTTTAACGTGATGAATAAAATATTTTAAGGTGAGGTGTTCAAATATTTTCCAAATTATTTCTAAAAAATATGTATGGTATCAGATTGATCTAATTTCTGTGCACTGAGGACAAGCAAGTCCTAGGTTACAAACTGAACTCTCCAATGCAAGAACAAGATGCATTTCTTCCTTTAGGAGGTGCTATTGTCACAAGAAAAGAAAAAGGTTTCAGTTTTGTTTTTGCATGTGGGTGGGTATTCTGTTTGTAATAATTGTTTGGATACACTGTATTTTTAATATGCTAGCTGTAATAATTTCATGCCAAGTAAAAATGTCCATAGTCATATTTTATGTTCCTAAAGTAACAGAATGACTTTCAATCTAGAAAAGAAAAAATAAGTGCTAATGTAGCATTTTTTTCCATTTTTCCCAAAATTTCTGGTTTTTCCCGGGGGGGAAAAATGAGTTTTTTTCCTAGCTTCAAAATTTCTGGAAATTTTACCTCTAGTGGTACCTTGGGTCCAAATGGCAGGAAGCTCCCCCCCCCCAATTTGCTAAACTAACAAATTTGCACAACTGCCCTCCACAGTGAACTCCTAGGATATTTCTTAGGCTGGGCGTCATAATCACTGCTTGAGAAAACATCATATCTGTGTTTGTACATATTTTGTTTCTGATGCCAAGGTGTAGCATGCTAACTATCATGTATGCCTTGCTTTAGCGTGGTTTTTACATGCTCTGGGAAAGGGCAAAGTTGAATCTTGCATCTCGAAGGCCTGTGTCTTTAAGTGCCAGAGGTGGCACATAATTTAAACCACAGAAGGCCTGCACGGGTGGGGTGGGGCGATGGTGCTAAACCACCCCTTTGTAGTAGAGACTTCTCTCGCTGCATCTTCTCCCAGTGGCTCCCCCCCCCCACACCCCCCTTGCGTGTGAACGGATGGAT
>NW_015164743.1:27903-31234 GCF_001447785.1 Gekko japonicus
CCTGCTTTCAGTTGCAAACTTGGGACACATCCGTAGTGGCCCTGATTTGGGACGTGGAACCTGGCCATGTTTTACCCAGCATCGCTTGTCTGGAGCACCTCTGCAGCGTGCCCCAGAGCCGCCTTGGTTGTTTGTGGCTTCCCTTCTCGTCCCTGCAACGATATCATAAGCCAGGTTTGTTGCTAGGGTTTCTGTTTGGCAGCTCCAGCCCGCAGTCTGTTTTGCTGGCTGGGCAGGAGGGTGTTTTTCCCCTCTTCTCTCCCCCCCCCCAAATCCTCTGTTAACCAGCTGACACCTGCTGTAGCAAGCCAACGTTCTCCCTCCCACAAGGATCTGGGGAATTGTGTTGTCAATGGGAGGGTTTGTGGAGCGCGCAGGTGATGAGTCACTCCGGTCTGCCGTGTAGAATAACAATGCAGTGAGGCGATCGGGTGGGCTGGTCCCATCTCGCTACCCTTGTTCGTCTGATGCTGCCGAGGCCCCAGCGGAGCCTGTGGATCAGAGCGAGCCAGTTGGAATAGACGAGGAGATGCGTTCTACATAACGGATACGGGAATGCACCTCCGATGTGCCGTTTGTGGATCAGAGCGAGCCAGTTGGAATAGACGAGGAGATGCGTTCTACATAACGGATACGGGAATGCACCTCCGATGTGCCGTTTGTGGATCAGAGCGAGCCAGTTGGAATAGACGAGGAGATGCGTTCTACATAACGGATACGGGAATGCACCTCCGATGTGCCGTTTGTGGATCAGAGCGAGCCAGTTGGAATAGACGAGGAGATGCGTTCTACATAACGGATACGGGAATGCACCTCCGATGTGCCGTTTGTGGATCAGAGCGAGCCAGTTGGAATAGACGAGGAGATGCGTTCTAGATCACGGATACGGGAATGCAGCTCTGATGTGCCGCTTGTTCGAGTCCAGAATTTACCACTAAACCATTAAAAAGAATACAAGGTTGAATAAAAAAAATGCTTCTCGAGGGAATAGGACGTTTCTCGTAGGCCCTTCGTGCGCTCTCCTTTTAATCCATGTTCACCACGGTGTCCTCCAAGCAATCCGGCACTAAAATCGAATCCAGCCTTCTTTTTATTCCGGGTTTCCCCCCCGTTCTGCATCACGTTGCCTCCCTTCGGGGGTCAGCCTGCTTATTTGGATGCTGTTTTGCCGTGGACTTAAATTACCTCGACTCGAATGCTGAGAAAATCTGGCGTGGCGGGCAAACGCGGAAAGGACTGCAGTCCAAAAGTCCGGCTTGCTTTTCATTCCCTCGCAGGCATAATTTGGACGGCCAGCCACATCTTCATATTGCTGCTCTGTTCAGCAGTTCGAGACCCAAGTGTGCCGCATGACAGAGTGAGCTCCTGTCTCTAGTTCCAGCTCCTGCCAACCTAGCAGTTCGAAAGCAAGAAATTGCAAGTAGATAAATAGGTACCACTTCGGTGGGAAGGTAACAGCGTTCCGTGCGCCTTGGTGTTTAGTCATGCCGGCCACATGACCACGGAAACGTCTTCGGACAGCGCTGGCTCTTCGGCTTTGAAACGGAGATGAGCACCGCAACCCTAGAGTCGGATTCGACTGGCTTTCGAGCAAGGGAACCTTTACCTTTACCTTGGCGTGATGGTCCTGCCTAACTGAATCTGACACATGATCTAGAGGTCTGGTGGGATGGCCGTGCTGGTCTGCAAGTGCTGGTCCATTTGACCGTCCCATCCCGGGTCCCCGCCTGACAATGCTTTTGCTGTGCTTTCCTGCCCTGCCCAGCCTCAGAGCGGTCTCCCCTTTCGTGCCTCTTCTTTGGTACTCTGCCACTAACAGGTCAGTTTAGGAATTATCCGCCAAGAGGGACTTCTTGGTTGCCGATTTAATGCTCCGCCCTAGCACCTGTGTCTCCTGCTACCCAGTGACTAGCTACTATGGGAATAGCTTAGCTCACTTGAATAGCTCAAGATGGAGAGCCCTGTTTGTCTGTAGCGGTAGAAAAGAGCAAGAGTCCAGTAGCACCTTAGAACTCACAACATTTGTGGAAGGCTAGGCGCTTTCGTGAGTCACTGTACTCAGTACTTCAGAGTGGTACCTGAGGAAGAAGAAGAGGAGATTGGATTTATACCCCGCCCTTCACTACCCAAAGGTGTCTCAGAGCGGCTTACAAACTCCTTCCCCTCCCCTCCCCACAAACAGACACCCTGTGAGGTAGGCGGGGCTGAGAGAGCTCTGACAGAAACTGCTCTTTTTCAAGAACAGCTCTTATCAGAACTACGGCTTGCCCAAGGTCATTCAGCCAGGTGCAAGTGGAAGAGTGGGGAATCAAACCCCGTTCTCCCAGATTAGAGTCCGCGCATTTAACCACTACACCAAAATGGCACATTTACCCACTACACCAAACCACTACACCAAACTGGGAGCCGTGACTCACGAAAGGTCTTGCGCTGCCACAAATGTTGTTAGTCTTTAAGGTGCTCTTGGACTCTTGGTCTTTTCACGTGAATAGTCTCAGGAAAGTAGTGATTTAGAAACTCAAGTGTGAGAGCTCTTTCCCCCTGATGGACTCAACCAGAAACGGACCCTTTCCCCTCTATGCCAAGAGAATTCTATCTTTTTCTGTTTTCCCACCCCCTTGAGAGTCAAGGAATCCTTTCCTGAAATCTCCAGGAAGATATGATCTTGTCTCCGGGAAGATATGATCTTGTCATCCCCAAGTCCCTGAGTCAACGTCTAGGATTCCGATTCCAGCTAAAGCGTGAGCCAGCCATTTCATTGTCTTCCGCCAAGATGCCCATTAGCATTCCTGAAGCTTTGATGGTTGGTGCTTGGATGCTGGTTGGGAGCACTTGACTCCCCTCTTCTTGCCTGTCTTCTATTAGGAGCAGGGGTCATTTCCTGCAGGAGCGCACAGGAGCGGCACCCCGGCAGTAAAGAGCCCAGGGGGTGGGCACACGCAACAAGCCCCACCCCCTGCTTCCTCAGTCAGAGCAAGAAGTAGACAGGTAAGTTGCAGAGCCCCCCCCCCAGCCCCCCGGTCCAAAACAGTCCAGTGGCACCTTTAAGACCAAGTTATATTCAGGTACAAGCTCTCCCTCCTCTGCGAGGACAGATCTGCACGTCCCCCGTCTGTCAGCTATGCTGCCATGGGGGTTGGGGAGTTCATTCTGTGTCTTGTTACTTGCTATTGCATTCCTATCCCTGCTGTTCTGTTTTTGCTGAAATGCTTGTCTCCACAGATGTGCAGGAGGAGGTTGTGTTGTCTGGAGCTCTCCTCTCTACCGTGAGAGACTCCTAATTCCCAGCTTTAGTCACCTAACGGTTTCCTAAGTTATCCCGCGTGCGGGA
>NW_015164743.1:31345-34546 GCF_001447785.1 Gekko japonicus
GATAGCTAGCAATCCAAAACAGTCCAGTGGAGCCTGAGCGGTGGGTGTTGCCTTCTGACTCACTTCCGGTGACGTCAGGGGGTGTAGCATATGCAAATAAGTTATGCTAATGAGTTATGCTAATGAGCTCCTGCACCTCTTTTTCTACGAAATGACCCCTGGTTAGGAGAGAGAGAGAAACCTCGAAAAGTAATTGGGTCGGTGCTTCCTCTAAGCTGCGGAGTCTTGTGAGCAAAAATTCTACTTTGTGAGCGGGCAATCTGGCTACTGCATAAATTAGTCTGCTCTGGAGCCGTCCTTCCTAAGCTAAGGAAAAAAAACGTGTGAGCCACAGGCTAAAGCACTGTGAGCTAGCTCACACTAACTCAGCTTAGAGGGAACACTGATCGGTATGTGTGTGTAAAGCCCCAAGCCCCAAGTAAACAGGTGTTTTCCCCCAGGGAGCATTTTGTTTACTCTCTCTGCTGCCGCATGGTGCTCTCACATTCTGGAAATTGCAGCTACCCAAGTTGCCTCCCCTGTGAAGTATCAGAAGCATCATGCTCCCCCCCCCCCTTCCGTATGTATCAAAGCAAGACCCATTTGGATGCTTGTGTATTTATTTAATTCTCCCCAGTGCGGACTCAGAGTGGCTTACAGCATTCTCCTGTCCTCTATTTTATCCTTACGACAACCCTGTGAGGTAGGTTAGGCTGAGAGTGCGACTGGCCGAAGGTCACCCAGCCAGCTGCCATGGCAAAGTGGAGATTCCGAACCCAAGCCTCCCAGATCTTAGTCTTAAAAGTAGTTGTGATGTCCATCGTCGTGATCGTGTACCATTTGTCCTGCGTTAGTCCTTCCTAGGCTGGATTGCTCTTTGTGGCTCAGCATGGTTCAGAAGGGTGCATGCTTTGCGGCTGGGCGTGCTTGTGTTGAATGGTCGACGTAGCTGTCAAGATACTGCAGAAGTGGTGCTGAATGCTACATGCCTTGATCCCTGTTGGAAAGCAGAACTGTGGTGGAGACGGAGGGAAGCTCTCTATGAAACCGTTCGCAGAGGGATTCCTCGTGAGTTGGGATCATTGGTGTGGTCAGCAACAGGAAGCCTTCGCTTCACTCCGGGCATCATTTTCAGCATGTGGCCAAATCTCCTGGGATGTGGAACACTGTGACGTCACCCTGCCCAGTAGGTGATCCCTGATTGGCTGGGATCCATTGAGGAGGGGAGAAACGGCTGCTGAAACAGAAGCAGGTGTGGGCGTCAGCACGACAAAAAAGGATTAAGGGCTTTGGTCAGGGTTCCTTTTTGCTTTGGGAATGGAAATGTCCCCTGGAGAACATGTTTGGCTAGTCCTAGCTGGACTTCTTGATGATCACAAATGTAAACGGATACGGTGATGCAGTTTGGACTCTTTCATACTCATTTTAGACTTGTCAGCACTGGTGGTGGTGGAGAGTGGCTGTCAAGTTGCAGCCGTCTTATGGTGAGCACATAGGGCTTTCAAGGCAAGAGATGAACGGGTTTGCTGTTGCTTATGTCTGTGAAGCAGCCCAGGGCCGGCCCTGCACAGTAGGGATGGGCACGAACTGGCTGATGAACTAAAGTTCGACACAAATTTTGGCCTGTTCACGGTTCACAAAACGATGTTTGTGAACTGAAGAACCATCGCCCAGAGCCATTTAAACCAAACAGCCGAGCAGCAGTCCTCCCGCTCAGCTGTTTGGAAACCCCTGCTTTTCTGCTCCCCAGGAAAAGCCGCGAGGAGCAGAAAGCAGGAGTTTGAACTTTAAATGGCTCACTAACTGAAACAAACCGGTGTGGTTCGCAAACTGGCCTTGTTGGTTCATGGTTCAGCCATGAACCGAACCACAAAAATGTGGTTTGTGCCCATCCCTACTACTCAGCTTTCAAGATCTGATGAGATCAGGCTCACCTGGGCCATCCACGACAGAGTATGAGAAAATTGAATTCCAGTTCCACCATAGTAGCTGCACTTTGGGGGGAGAAGAGGAGGAAGTTGTAATTTGGGTGGGGGAAGTGACCACAAGAAAGGTGCTGCCGCACAAAACCCTCCAGCCTACCCTCTGTTGCCCCTATGAAGAAGACAAAGCCAACGCCTCCAAAATGTGTCTCCGTGGCTGTAGGCAAATTTGGGCAATTTTTTTTTGCCTGACGTAGGCTTCAAATTATTTCTGCTTTCTTTTCCATAAAACATTTATTGCTATTATTTTCTGTACCAAGTGTCTCAGCATCCCAGCTGACTGTCATTGGGAGCTGGAAAGGTGATTAAAATTCATAAGTAGCAGCAAGAATATTTTTGGAATGGAAATTACATTCTAGGGCTGTTGACAATACTCTCCTACTCTCGCTCGCCATAAGAAGATGCAGCAGCCGTTGCTAGTTTAGATGGTTTTTGGAAGAAATCGGACAAATTTGTGGAGGACGGGGCCTGATCTACATGTGGCTGTTAGCTGTGACGACTGCATGGGGACCTCCATGTTCAGAGGCTGTATCCCTGATTTCCAGGTACTGAGACAAAATGGTGAAGGTAGCTGTCGTTCTCCTATGTGGTTGTGTGTTCCCGGACTCATCTGGTTGTCCCTATGAAGATACTTTGGCCACCAAATGAGAAGGGAGCACTCACTGGAGAAGACCCTGATGCTGGGAAAGATTGAAGGTTTCCAGATACTGATACAAAATGGTGAAGGTAGCTGTCGTTCTCCTATGTGGTTGTGTGTTCCCGGACTCATCTGGTTGTCCCTATGAAGATACTTTGGCCACCAAATGAGAAGGGAGCACTCACTGGAGAAGACCCTGATGCTGGGAAAGATTGAAGGTTTCCAGATACTGATACAAAATGGTGAAGGTAGCTGTTGTTCTCCTATGTGGTTGTGTGTTCCCGGACTCATCTGGTTGTCCCTATGAAGATACTTTGGCCACCAAATGAGAAGGGAGCACTCACTGGAGAAGACCCTGATGCTGGGAAAGATTGAAGGTTTCCAGATACTGAGACAAAATGGTGAAGGTAGTTGTCGTTTTCCTATGTGGTTGTGTGTTCCCGGACTCATCTGGTTGTCCCTATGAAGATACTTTGGCCACCAAATGAGAAGGGAGCACTCCCTGGAGAAGACCCTGATGCTGGGAAAGATTGAAGGTCAAAGAAGACGGGGACGGCAAAGGATGAGATGGTTAGACAGTGTCATAGATGCAACAAACATGAA
>NW_015164743.1:35455-36407 GCF_001447785.1 Gekko japonicus
GAGCTTGTACCTGAATAAAACTTGGTCTTAAGGGTGCCACTGGACTGTTTTGGACCGGGGGGGGGGGCTCTGCAGCTTACCTGGCTGCTTCTTGCTCTGACTGAGGGCTGCTGGGAGCAGGGGGTGGGGCTTGTTGCATGTGCCCGCCCCCTGGGCTCTTTACTGCCGGAGGTCCGCTCTTGTGTGCTCCTGCACGAAATGACCCCTGGAGTAGACAATACTGGCCTTGATAGACCAACAGTCTTGATTCATGTGTTCAAGGTATGGTGTGGTCAGGGTGTTGTTTGCTTGCCGTTGAAAAGAGGTGTGTAGGGTTTCCCCCCCTCATTCTTAGTCTTCAGTTGCCGATTTTGTTTTTTTTAATTTTGGGGTTTGTTTTTTTCTAACGCAAAGCAGTAATGGTTTCTAAACCTCATTAAGCTTCCTCGGATTGGAACCGTAACGAGGCAATCTAATAAACTCTGTGAAACAGACAACCTTGGTGGAATTGGCGGCTCATCCCGAGGAGAAGCTACTGCAGAGAACCTTCAGGATAAAAAGGCTCATTTTTCTGAAGTCTTGCTTTTAGAAAAATAGAGTGGCATCCTTCTCTACAGGGCGTTTACTTAGCTGTCCTCTCTCCCTCCTGTCTTGTCTTTGCCCGGTTTGGGATCCTGTGCCAGAAGATTCCAAGCTCCCGGTCTGGAATAAATCAGCAGGAGAATCTGCCTTGAGACCATGGAGAGCCATGTGCCAGGAGAGAGCACTGGTCTTCCTCATCCCCCCCCCAGGGCCTGCCTGACTGTATAAGGCAGTTTCGTAGATTCAGGTGTGTACGTCTTGCACCCGGGTCCCTGGCCTTTTTGAGCTGGCAGGCACATTTGGAATTCCGACACAGCATGGCGGCGGGCCCGTAGCCAGGATTTTGTGGCTTGTTGGTCCAGAATTTTTTTTTTCTGCCGGGGCGGCTGTT
>NW_015164743.1:36472-65876 GCF_001447785.1 Gekko japonicus
GATCGGCTGGAGGGCCCTTTAAATCTTGAGGGAGGGAGAAGAAGAAGAAGAAGAGATTGGATTTATACCCCACCCTTCACTGCCCAAGGGAGTCTCAGAGCGGCTTACAAACTCCTTTCCCTCCCCCTCCCCACAACAGACACCCTGGGAGGTGGGTGGGGCTGAGAGAACTCTGACACAAACTGCTCTTTTTCAAGAACAGCTCTTATCAGAACTGTGGCTTGCCCAAGGTCATCCAGCCAGGTGCAAGTGGAGGAGTGGGGAATCAAAGCCGCGCACTTCACCACTACACCAAACTGGAGGGTTTGTGCGCCATCCCCCACTTCGCAAAAGCATTTAAAGGATCCCCGTGAGCATGGGCCCCCATTCTTCTAAAGAAATTTAAAAAATATTGTGGGGCTGGCCCTTTAAGGAAGGGGGCAGAGCCCCCAATAGCACCACTGTAGCTACAGGCCAGCATGGTGGGCGCATCCACAAAATGGCTGCCACAGGGGGCAGAACCAGTTGCAAAATGGCTGCTGCAGTATGCCATCAGTCACACTGTGAAAATCCCTGTGCCGTGGTGGCATCTGTCCAGCCAATCAAATCTCCAGTGGCCAACCAGAAGCCCTGCTGGGCAGAAGCCTCACCTGGCCTCACCTTCCTTCTAAAAATACTTGGTGGGCACCAGGAAATGTGTCAGCGGGCATCAGTTTGGTGTAGCAGTTAGGAGTGCAGACTCTAAAATCTGGGGGAACCGGGTTTGATGCCCCACTCCTCCACTTGCAGCTGCTGGTGTGACCATGGGTCATTCACAAGTTCTCTCAAGGGCAGTCCTTGAAAGAGCTCTCTCAGCCCCACCTACCTCACAGGGTGTCTGTTGTGGGGAGGGGAAGGGGAAGGAATTTGTAAGCCGCTCTGAGACTCCTTTGGGTAGTGAACGGTGAGGTATAAATCCAGTGACTTCTTTCGTCATGGCTCTCACGGGCACCACATTGGTAACTCCTGTTTTAGCACTCCAGTGATGATGCTGCACGTGCGAATCCAGCACCACAGGTCGAGGCTGAAATGCCACCCACTGCTAACATCCCATGTGATGACCTCAGATGTGATGCTGGTGGAGGGTGAAACTTTGCGCATTTGCTGAGTGGTTGAACAGAGCCTGCAATTGGTGGAACCCAAATGTTTTTCTCTGAAACAACTAACTGAAACCTTTAAGGTTTGACAAATCTTGGGCGCACCAGGTGTCTTGGTGCCTAGAAATTTCATTATGGCACCTAGTATTTTCAGGTTTTTAAGCATCTGTCAGCCATTCTACGTGAATGACAAAGGGGGTGGATTCGGGGAATCCCACTGGTGAAAAAGCGAGGGGGGGGGGTCTCCCTAGGCTGGGGATTATGGGATCTGCGTGGACAAAAGCCAGGGGCAACGGGGGCTGTCATGAAGAAGCATATTGGGCAGGACTCTGTATTTATCATTCTGTATCAGAATGTTTTGTTGTATTCTTGCAGATTGTTTATATGGAAACATAACTTTACACCATTCCAGGGTGATGGATCAGCTCATTTCTTTAGAGCCAGTGTGTGCCAGACCCTGGTCCAGTTGTACTCAACAACTCTCTCTTGGCAGTATTAAGTTTATTGGGGTATATGCAAGATCCAGAAAGTCACTGTGTCAGAACTAAAGACTTTTGGTGGACACAACCTTAATATAGTAGCTCCAAAGAAAAGCCCCTTCCGCTTCCCCCAAGCACATGTCACATTCATACCAGGCCTATGGTTGCCATCTTGACCTTGGGCAAGCCATAGTTCTGATAAGAGCTGTCCTTGAAAAAGAGAAGTTTCTGTCAAGAGCTCTCTCAGCCCCACCTACCTCACAGGGTGTCTGTGGTGGGGAGGGGAAGGGAAAGGAGTTTGTAAGCCGCTCTGAGACACCTTTGGGTTGTGAAGGGCGGGGTATAAATCCAATTTCTTCTTCTTCATCATCCCAACCAAGTGAAAGCTATATGTCTTGGTTATCTGCACTTGAGGTTGGTACAGAGAGCTTCGCAAGGACACCTTCCCCTGGGAAAGGGAAAAGGAGGGAAGGCGGACACTAGGAAAGTTATGTCTTCTAGAAGCAAAGGTCTCATTCTCTCACTCACCCCCTCCCAAGGAATTCCCTCCCCAGCAACAATGGCAACCAAAGCAAGCGAAGCATAGCAGGATTTGACAGTGTGGTATCATGGTTAAGAGCAGTGGACTCTAATCTGTAGAACCAAGTTTGATTCCCCACTCCTCCTCCGCGTGGAGCTTGCTGGGTGATCTTGGGCCAGTCACAGTTCTCCCCGAGCTTTCTCAGCCCACTTACCCCACAAGGTGCCTGCTGTGGGGCAAGGAAGGAAAGCCACTTTTGAGGCTCCTGAGGGTAGAGAAAAGTGGGGTCCAGAAACCAACTCTCCTTAACAAGTTGCTTTCAACACGAGCCCCAATATTCAGTTAAATGGAGTTTATTAAAGCAGTAATGGAATTAAGGAGGTTGGAGAGAAGTTAAGATAGGGTTGGAGGTTGGCCTTTTTTGTTGTAGTGGTAACAACCATCTCTCCTTATATTATAAAAGGGATTTGGGGTGGCCACCGGCCTATGGGGTGGCGAGAGGAAATGCGCTCCCTCAGCCATTGGCCTGCTGGCTGCCACTCGGGGCAACTGGCGTGCCATTGGCAGGGGGGGCACAAGGCTAGCTAGCTTGGTGCGCGTGTGGCTGGAACAAGCAGTGAGCGGCCGTCCCTCGCTTGCCGCCGCTCCACCACTACGTGCGCCACTCGCTTGCGGCCGGCTGGTGGGGAGAGGGGCGAGGCTGGCCACCTTGGCATTCTGGGCCCTCGAGCGGCCGAGCAGGCGGGGAAGGAGCGCACGCGCTGTGGACGGGTGAGGCCTGCCGCCTTCGGCAGCCACCTCCTCCAGCGTGCCGACAGAGGAGGTACAAGGCTGGCTTGCCTGCCCCGCCGCCTCCAGCGTGCGGCAGGGGGAGGTTCGAGCTTCCGCGCTCTCCTTTGCCAGTTATGGGGGGGCCCCCCCTCTGGCGGCCTCTCTCTAGGGCTCGTTGCCTCTCTTCCAGCAACGGGCCTTGAGCCTAGTATTTATATACTACAACACTTTTGTTGTAGCTTTAATAAAATTATTAGAGAGTGCAAAGAGCTTTAGGTTTTGTTCTTAAGCAATAATTAGAAAATTTAGTCATTAAAGTGTGACACCCTGGAGAGTGAAAAAATGCACCTGGCTCCTAAGTGCTGGAGAGCCCGATTAAAATTGGTCAAGTCCTGCTTTAAGGTATACTGGAGTAGTAGATGTGGGTGCTAGAATGGGAACTAAATTGGTTTTTATACCCCATTTTTCTCTACCCTAAGGAGTCTCAAAGTGGCTTACAATCTCCTTCCCTTCCTCTCCCCATAACAGCCACCTTGTGAGATAGGTGGGGCTGAGAAAGCTCTGAGAGAACTGTGACTGGTCCCAGGTCAGCCAGCAGGCTCCACATGGCAGAGAAGTGGGGAATCAAACCTGGTTCTCCAGATTAGAGTCCATTGCTCTTAACCACTGCACCATGCTGTCTCTCAGTGAGAGAGATGCATAGTTGCTGGTCATCCATGTGCAACCCATGCACAGATTTATGCCAGCGCGCGAAAAGAATCATGCCAGTTGCTCCTGCGTGTATGTATCACTTATTATGAGACTTATTATGGATTTCTTATCAACTCTCCTCAACTTGTGTTTTGTGGCCGTAGAAACCTCATGGATTATCAACCGACATATCAGTTATCAATAGTGTTGTCGGGTATTGTATAATGTTGCGCAAACTCCAGAGGGCGGCGGAAGACAGGAGGGCCTGGCGTGATGTGGTCCGTCGGGCTTGACTGTGCGATTGAGCAAACCACACAAATATTTTCAGTTCTGCAGCGGGGCTTGCTTTCACTGGTTCTTTGCCGGCCTCTTGCTCTGAATTCTGTTGTGGTTTGGCTCCTTGGTTGGAAAAGGTTGCAGACCCATGTTGAGTGACGGGATCCAGTGGCAGTCTAGCCGTGTTGGAGCGCCTGGGTGACTCACACCTCAAGTTGAGAGTAGGCACTACGCCTGAGATAGGATCAGTGTTCCGTCTAAGCTGTGCCCGTGAGCGGCCGCTCATTAACACAGGAAGCCCCGCTCAGCAGTAATCTGGAGCCGCCCAGGGTCTTGCGCTGTCCCTTGCCCATTTGAAGACTCTAGCAGTTATATTCTGCTCAGGATGTGAACTGTTCCGCTCCGGGGTGGGGGGGATTAGAGGGAACGCTGGATAGGATTTACATTTTTGCAAAAGCTTTCTGGCCTTGCATTTCTTTTCCCGTGGTAGCTTCGCCACCCACCGAAGCCTCGTGCTACCCCCACTCTCTTCATTTTCTCTTTGATCCAGGCCCCACAGCCATGGGGGGGCTTTTGAGGCAAGGCCCCCCTCCAAATTAGCCGTGCCCCCTTACTGCCCATCCCTCCCGGTTCCCCCTTTCCATCCCTCTGGAGCCTGCGTGAGCTGCCGTGTCTCTTTTTTGTAGCCCGGCTGGGCTTTGCTGGCGTCCGTCCGGCTCTCCAAATCGGAGCAGGGTGTGTGTGGGAGGTTGGCTGTGCAGGTGAGCCGTTCTCTCCCGGTTGCACAGGCACAGGGAGACGCCAGGGCGGGCCTGTCTGGGTGCCATCATAGAATGTTAGAGTTGGAAGGGACCTTAGAGGTCATCTAGTCCAACCCCCTGCACTCTGCAGGAGCAGAGCCGTGATCAGTTCGCCTTGCCTTCTTTTCCCCCACTCAGCTCAGCTCACCAGGTAGAGTCTGGTTGAGCCAGACTCCTTTGCTATCTCCGTGGTGCTGTGGGGGTGGGGTGACCCCTGCAGCTGCTTTTCCGCAGGGGTGCCGTTGCCGACACGGCTCTTGCTGCCTGCTCTGAGCACGGAGGAGACAGAGGGGAGGGGGCCCTTTCTCCAGCTGTTCTCGTTGCCCTTTTATTTTATTTATTTTATTATTACTTTTTAATGATGTTGGAAGTGATGTCGTCGTCGTCCCCCCTGAAATTTTTCTGGCTACAGGCCAGCCTTGATCTGCTTGCAGACTCAGGTTATGAAGCACGAGCAGATTCTTATTTATTTGTTTATTTAGATTTATTTAATTCGACTTGTAACCGAGGCTCCCTCTAAGCCGTGGAGTCTCGTGAGCAAACATTCTGCTTTGCGAGCTGCTGGCATTAAACGTTGTGAGTGAGCGATTTGGCTGCTGCATAAATTAATTTGCTCTGGAGCCCTTCCTTCCTGAGCCAAGACAAAAACTGTGTGAGCTGGAGGCTAAAAAACTGTGAGGCTAGCTCACAGAAGAAGAAGAAGAAGAGATTGGATTTATACCCCGCCCTTCACTCGGAGTCTCAGAGTGGCTTACAAACTCCTTTCCCTCCCCCTCCCCACAACAGACACCCTGTGAGGTGGGTGGGGCTGAGAGAACTCTGACACAAACTGCTCTTTTTCAAGGACAGCTGTGCCAGAGCTTGTGACTGACCCAAGGTCACATCAGCAGGTGCAAGTGGAGGAGTGGGGAATCGAACCCGGTTCTCCCAGATTAGAGTCCGCGCACTTAACCACTGCACCAAACGTAGGGGGAACACTGCTTGTAACCTGGCCTCCCCTGTGCAACAGGGCTCAGAGCGGGGGACAACATTTCCTGTTGAACAGTATTACAATCCAGGTAAACAATTTAGGGTAAAGGGCTTCAGACTTCGTGGGAGCCACACCCACTGACCTAGTAAAGTAAAGGTAAAGGTTCCCTTGCTCGAAAGCCAGTCGAGTCCGACTCTAGGGTTGCGGTGCTCATCTCCGTTTCAAAGCCGAAGAGCCAGCGCTGTCCGAAGACGTTTCCGTGGTCATGTGGCTGGCATGACTAGACACCGAGGCGCACGGAACGCTGTTACCTTCCCACCAAAGTGGTCCCTATTTATCTACTTGCAATTTCTTGCTTTCGAACTGCTAGGTTGGCAGGAGCTGGAACTAGAGATGGGAGCTCACTCCGTCATGCGACACCCTGGGTCTCGAACTGCTGAACTACCGACCTTCCATAGCCTGCAGTTCAGCGTCTTAACCACTTGAGCCACCGCAGCTTTAGAACACCTTAAAATTCAGTAACAATTTACAATTTGCAGATGGTGCCTAGAGGTACACCAATTTGTGTCCTCGCCCCGTAGGGGGGAAGGGAAGGGGGAAGCCAGGCTAGATGGAGGCCAGTTGCTGCCCTCAACCATAGGCCCGGTGGAACATCTCTGTCCTGCAAGCCCCGCAGACCTGCATCAGGTTCTTGCGTGTACAAAAAATTCCATGGCCTGCTAAATTTCTTCTTCCCACAAGAATGTTGCTCATCATATCAATCCTGAACACGTTGCTCATCGTATAAATCCTGGCTGGACCTGTGGCCGTTGAGCTTCCATCCCCTCTCTCGATAGCCGTGGGCATGTCCTGGAATGACTGCAGGCGAGTTGCTTCCAGCAGTCATGCAGGTGTAAATGATCAGGCTGTGTTCCTTGAGGTTGCTGTTGATGTGCTGTTACCTTTGAGGACATAAAAAGAGCCCTGCTGGATCGGACCAAAGGCCAGTCTAGTCCAGCACTCTGTTCACACAGTGGGCAACCAGCCACCTCTGGGAAGTCCACAAACAGGAAGACCACACCAGCCTCCCTCCTGCCCATTCTCCCCAGCCACCGATGCAAAGAGACATGGCCAGCTCTGGTCTTGGAGGGAGTAGACACCCATCATGATTAGTAGCCATTGATAGCCATCTCTTTCATGATCAGGAGCCACTGATAGCCCTGTCATCTATGAATGTGTCCACTCTGTTTTTAACGCCTTCCATGTTAGCACTAAAGATGTGAAGGCCCGGAAAAAAACCCGGAAAAATTCGGGGAAAACCCGGGTTTTTTCCCGTTTTTTTCCTGAGCCTTTTTTGTTTTATTCCGAAAAATTGGAAAAATTGAAAAAAGAAAAGGAAAAAAATTGACTATGGAACGTTTTATTTTAACATGATGGATAAAATATTTTAAGACAAGGTGTTCAAATATCTTCCAAATCATTTCTCATATAGATTGGTCTAATTTCTGTGCACTGAGGACAAGCAAGTCCTAGGTTACAAACTGAACTCTCCAATGCAAGAACAAGATGCATTTCTTCCTTTAGGAGGTGCTATTTTCAGAAGAAAATAAAAAGGTTTCAGTTTTGTTTTTGCATGTGGGTGGGTATTCTGTTTGTAATAATTGTTTGGATACACTATATTTTTAATATGCTAGTTGTGATAATTTCATGCTAAGTAAAAATGTCCATAGTCATATTTTATGTTCCTAAAGTAACAGAATGACTTTCAATCTAGAAAAGACAAAAGAAATGCTAATGTAGCATTTTTTTCAATTTTCCCGAAAATTTCCCGAAAAAAACGGGAAAAACGGGTTTTTTTCCGAGCTTCAAAATTTCCGGAAATTTTACATCTCTAGTTAGCACCCCTGACCACCACATCTTGTAGCAGTGAATCCCACAGATTAACTGTATGCTGCGTGAAGAAGTACTTCCTTGTGTCTGTCCTGTATCTTCCATCCTTCAGCTCCTGCGGATGACTCAGGGTTCTGGGATTATGGAAGAAGGAGAAAATATTCTCTTTCCACTCTCTCCACACCATGAATAATTGTATAGACCTCTGTGTCTCCCTTTCCTTGCCTTTTTTCTAGGCTGAACAACCCGAAGTGTTTTAACTGATCCTCTTAGGGCAGCTTGCTCAAGCCCCCTGATCATTTTGGTTGCTCTTTTCTGCACTTTTCCAAGCTTTACAATATCCTTTTTCAGGTCAGGTGACTAGAAATGCACACAATCTTCCAAGTGTAAGGAGGAAGCTTTGAGCTCACTAAGAGAGACTTTTTGCAGCGTTCATTGAAAAATTTGGATCAATATTTTGGTATTTGGCAACCTTGTGCTTGGAAATATCGAACTCCCTGAGGAAGACACTGAAACAGGAGGATACCTGGACCTCTCTTGGAGGAAGACTGAGCACTTATTCAAAATAGACTTAAAGGAGTCCTCTTAAAACTTTTGTATAATTAAGGTGGACTGATATTAATAAAGGGGTTGTGCAATATCTTTTGTGACATATTAAGAGACGATACTTAGATGTTTTGATATATGATTCTTTCTATGTAGTAAGGCTTATATGATAAATAACATAGGGTGAATAAATTGTAAAAATATAAAGCAAAACATATATAAAAATTATTTGAGATATTTTATAATTGTCTGTGTTGCGGTGGCTCAAGTGGTTAAGAAGCTGAACTGCAGGCTATGGAAGGTCGGTAGTTCAGCCGTTCGAGACCCGGGTGCCGCATGACGGAGTGAGTTCCCGTCTCTAGTTCCAGCTCCTGCCAACCTAGCCATTCGAAAGCAAGAAATTGCAAGTCGATAAATAGGTACCACTTTGGTGGGAAGGTAAACAGCGTTCCGTGCGCCTTGGTGTTTAGTCATGCCGGCCACATGACCACGGAAACGTCTTCGGACAGCGCTGGTTCTTCGGCTTGGAAACGGAGATGAGCACCGCAACCCTAGAGTCGGACTCGACTGGCTTTCGAGCAAGGGATATTTTATAATCGTCTGTAGCACGGTATTTGCTGATTTTTGATAGCGCCAATCAAGGCAAAACCGGGGCCCGCCAGAATCTAACGGCTCCAACGCCCCGTTCCCAGCAGATGATGTTACAGGCAGGAATCGAGGTCAAACACATAAGCTATACAGATAAGGGAGCATCACCCAGACAGCCGGAAAGCGAAAGTCTCACATTCCAAGGACTTCTCCCCCCCAGCTCTTATGGCTGCGAGCTGACATCCATACTGGATCGACATTTTCATCAAGCTGTCCACTACCACCCCAAGGTCCCTTTCTTGATTTGTCTCTGCCAGCTCAGATCCCATCAGTGTATATGGAAAGATGGCATTATTTACCCCAAATATGCATCACTTTACACTTGCTCACTTCGACCGATTTCACACAAGAGCTGCGCCGCGGTCGCGCCTCCCTTTGCCCCGCTTCTATTGGTCGATTTCCCACTCGAAGCCATGCGGCCGTGTTTTGACCCACGGCTTCGCACGATTCCCCCCGCGGTTTCGTGATCCTCAAAAAACAGGATCATGAAACCGGGGGGAAATCGGGCGAAGCCACGGGCCAAAATGCGGCCGCACGGCTTCAAGTGAGAAATTGACCAATAGAAGCGGGGCAAAGGGAGGCGCGACCGCGGCACAGCTCTTGTGTGAAATCGGTCTTTGAATCTGATTTGCCCTTTTAATACCTTTAAGGGCGTTGGCATTTGGAAAAACATTGCATGCAGGCTGATCTGGATTTATTGTTATTTATTATGTGATGGACGCTGTCCGTCTCTCAAATTTATTCACATAATTAGAGGTATTTGTGTAGCTCCTATGATAAGAAGAGATTGAATCATCAAAGCCACTCTCCAAACTTGAATAAACCGACTCAAGAACAAGGAAGTCTCCACTCTTTTCCGGGTGGGCGGCTGTGGCCCTTTTAGCCCCCAGCTCGAGATGAGGCCCGTCAATGACATTTTAAAAAGAACAACTTGATGGGTGTGTGTGTGTCACCTCGTAAATCCGATCCAGAACCTGATGCCAGAATAAGGGAGCTTGCCTACATGCTGAATGATGCACTTTAGACAGACTTTCAGTACACTTTAGCGATTGTTAGCAAATGGGGTTTTGCCATTTCACACAGTAAAATCCAGTTGCAAAGTGCATTGAAAGTAGAATGAAAGTGCATTATTTGGTGCTGATTAAACACCGGACTGAGACCCGTATATATAACACGGGTGGTGGGAAGTGCTGTCCAGTCACACTGGCTTACGGCGGCCCCCTAGAGTTTTCAAGGCAAGAGACGTCCAGAGATGGTTTGCCATGGCTGTCAGCGAGCTGCCATGTTTTACTTGCTTCCTTCTGTGACCCTGGCGCTACGGCGCATGCTTCCTAGCTTGCTCGCTGCTCTGCCCACTTGCCGTAAACAGCGATAGGGAGACCGTGAGAACCAGTGCTGCCAGACTGAGTTATCTGTCTAACCTTGAGATGGAGGGAGGGCTTGCGTTCCACCGCTGGTGTGAATATTTCGGCTCTCATGGGGCACTGAGACTCTCCCGCTTATTATGTAACCTCCCGCCGGGAGAATTCTCGCGCGTGTGCTTGGATTTCATTTGCTTAGCCATTTGCCTCATCCTGCTATATGTAGGAATGCTTCTGCCCCATCGTCATTCCTAACAACTTGTGGACATGGTAACAGACCTGTAGTCTAATAAAGCATAATGCTTCCCTGGAAACGTGTGTGGAGATTTACTTGCTGTTGAACCTGACAATTGCCTGCCTTCACATCACGACCAGTGTTCCCTCTCAGCTGAGTTAGTATGAGCTAGCTCACCGTTTTTTTAGCCTCCAGCTCACAGATTTTTGTCTTAGCTCCGGAGCAAACTAATTTATGCAGTAGCTAAATTACTTGCTCAGGATTTTAATGCCAGTGGCTCACAAAGTAGAATTTTTGCTCACAAGACTCCACAGCTTAGAGAGAGCAATGATCACGACTAAGGTATTCCTTGGAGGTCTCCCATCTGAATACTATCCAGGGCTGACCCTGGTTAGCTCCTGCGATCTGACGAAATCCATCTAGCCTGGGCTGTCCAGGTCAGGGCATATGCAAGATAGATTTTGTTATATATTTTACCTGTTGGTGTTCTGTGAGCCACCTTTGGCAGAAAATTTTAACAGGTGCATGCAATGCTCCCTCTAAGCTGTGAAGTCTTGTGAGCAAAAATTCTGCATTAAAGTTGTGAGCGAGCGATTTGGCTACTGCATAAATTAGTTCGCTCTGGAGCCATCCTTCCTGAGCTAAGACAAAAATGCGTGAGCCGGAGGCTAGCTCACACTAGCTCAGCTTAGAGAGAACACTGGGTGCACGTAAAGCAGGCTGGCCGGAGGTGGTTCAGTGCCTTTGGAAGAAATCCAGACGGCGCCTCTTTTCCTGCCACCTAAGATGGGGCGCCACCTCCCAGGGATTTCTCTTGTGCAGGCCTTGCTGGAAACGTATGGTAGTGGGTGGGCTGGGCAGAAGGTCCCTGTGAACTGCTTTCGCATTCCTAGCAGAGAGCCTAGCATGCTGCTTAAGAACCTGTTCGGTGGCTGCAGCTATTGCAGAACGCCCCGGCTCTTGGGAGCATGTGACCCTGGTATTACAGCAGTTACACTGGCTACCGGACAACTCCCGAGCCCAGTTCGAGGTGTTGGTTTTGATCCTTGAAGCCCTACATGGCTTGGGACTGGGGTATCAGAAGAACCGTCTTCTCCCATATGTCCCTACCAGGGAATTAAGATCACAGGAAGAGGCTATACGGACTGTCCCATCAACCAAAGAAGCTCATTTAGTGGGTACAGGAGAGAGGGCCTGTTCAGTGGCAGCCCCACGATTATTGAACAACCTCCTCAGGGTGTAGTACCTGGCCCCCCTCACCAGTGTCCCCTCCAATTTTTTTCCCCTTGCTGAAGGAAGCAGTTCACTTTGGGGTCAGGAGGCAGTTTTTCTCCAGGCTGGTTGGCCAGGGATCCTGGAGGTCTTTTTGTCATCTTCTGGGCGTGGAACAGGGGTCACTGTGGGTGTAGAGGGGGAGGTATTTGTGAACTTCCTGCATTGTGCAGCGGGTTGGATTAGAGGATCCTGGGGGTCCCTTCCAACTCTGTGATTCACATCCTGAGCAGAATATAACTGCTGTCATCTTAAAATGGGCCATGGGCAGTGCAAGACCCTGCGTGGCTCCAAAGTGCTGCTGTGCGGGGCTTCCTGTGTCAATGAGCGGCCGCTCACCTACACAGCTTCGAGGGAACACTGCCCTTCATGGTTAATCTTTAGGAGGCACCCAAGGATGCTTTTATATAGCACATTTGGTTAGGTTTAGTAATAGTCCTTAGTAGTGATTTGAAGTTTTTTTAAATGTATTTTGTTTTGTGTTTTGTCTATGTTTGTAAGCTGCCTTGAGCTGCAAGAGGAAGAAACCTGGCTAATACATGTTTTGAATAAATAAGTGAATAAGTGGTGTTGAAACTTCGTTCTATCCTGGGCATTATTCTACCAATGCTGCGACTGATCACTTGTGGCTACTTACATCTAGACCTTCCTCCCTCTCAGCCATAGCGGAGTGCCTTGGGTCAGCCTCCGTGGTTCTTTCTTTTCTCTTCTCCCCTTTCCGAAATGGTGCCTCTCCTCTCGCTACCTAACAGTCCCCAGGACGTTCTCTTGAGCAAGTCGTCGTCTTCCTTTTAGATTTTTTTTTTAAAAAATCTGTATTTTGAACCGAAAAAATAATGAGCCATGCATTTCTCACCCACCGCTTTTCTCTGTGTTGGCGCAGGCAGATCGGGAGCGGCGCAGAGAAATTTCCTTACTAGATGACATTTCATCGCAATGTCCGATCGTTTGGGGCAAATAACCAAGGGAAAGGATGGGAAAAGCAAGTACTCGACTCTCAGCCTGTTTGATAAGTATAAAGGAAAGTCAGTAGAAGCTATCAGAACTACAGGTAAGGAGGGGCAATGAACATGAGGGCGGGGGGAGTGGTGGGAGCTGGGGCTTTTGAAACCCATCGGGGGGGGCAAAGGTTCCCTTCGTCTCCCCCCAACGTTCAGAAGAACACATGCAGAATGCTTGATAAGAACAGACGTGTTGGTCAGCAGTAATACTTTACCCCACTTCTGGGGGCCCTGGGAATTTTTACCCTTCGTCCCTTCCTCTTGGTAGCCCTGCTGGTAGCAGCAAGCCAAATACTTAGGAGTAGCCGTGACTGCATGCTTGGCATGCAGAAGGTTCCAGGTTCAGTTCCCGGCATCTCCAGTCAAAAGGACCAGGTAGTAGGTGATGCGAAAGACCTCCGCCTGCGAACTTGGAGAGCTGCTGCCCGCCTGAGTAGACGATACTGACCTTGCTGGACCAAGGCTCTGGTTCAGTAAAAGGCAGCGTCCTGTGTTCAGGCTTGGGAGAAAGGGTCTAGCTCAGGCATCCCACTGTTATGCGACTTTCCTTTCGTCGCCACAGAGCATTTCATGCAAGGGAGCAGTAAAATGTTTATTTTGCATCTGTCTCGGGCCCAGTTCACACGAGCTGGCAATGAGGTGGGAAAGACCCAGGTAACTACGTAGTTGGAAAATCCCAGCTTTTGAATGTTCCTTTGCAGAAGGGCTCCGTGCAAACTGAAAGCTAGCAAAAGCGGAAAGGTTCTACCACCCTCCTCTTTTTTGTATGCTGTGCTTGTTTTCTATTTACGGGCAGCTTCTCACCTCTTAAAAATGTTACTTATTTAGGTACTTCCTTTAGAACCCCACCTTTCTCTGCAGCGGAGATCCAAGGTGGTTTACATAATTGTCCGCTCCTCCATTTGATCCTTACAACAACCGCGTGAACTAAGTTAGGCTGCAAAAGTGTGACTGCCCCAAGGTCACCTAGTGACTTTGAATGGCAGGGGGGGGGGGATTTGAACCTGGTTATCCCAGATCCTGTAGTCTGACACTCTAACCCTTAAGATACAGCGGGTACCACCAAGGGTGCTGGTAGGAAATCCCCACCCCTATCATGTGGCCTTAGTTAGGATGAACACGTTCTTAGAACACTTCCTGTAAACCGCCCAGAGACCCCTAGGGGTTAGGGCGGTATAATAAGTCTAATAAATAAATAAATAAATAACCCCTATGCCACCTGGCTCTCAGAGATGTCACCTGACATGGTGCGGTCCATTCTATGACTTCAGCCTTGACCACCTCATTCCCATCTCTCTCTCCTGCCCTGAGAGTGGGACCCAAGGACTGGGCTGCTCTGTTCTCACTGTAGCAGGGAGAGAGAGATCTAGCCGATCTCAGAGGAAAGCGCAGAGATTCCTGGACCAGGAACAGTCGGGAACCCTCACAAAGCCGCAGTGCTCAGCAGTCTTTGGTGAGATGGATATTTTCTCCGGCCATGCAGAAATAATCACATGTCCTGTGTACATATGAAGCTGCCTTATACCAAATCTGAACCTTCGTCCATCAAGGTCAGTATCGTCTACTCGGACTGGCAGCCGCTCTCCGGGGTCTCAGGCGGAGGTCTTTCCCATCACCTCCTACCTGTTAACTGGAGATGTTGGGAACTGAACCTAGGACCTTCTGCACTCCAAGCAGACGCTCTGCCACTGTGCCACAGACTTGCCCCAGTCTGCTAGCTTTTTGCTTGCGAAGAGTTCTTAATATGGGTGGGAAGGTTCGACAGAAGTGATCTCACATCTACAGCCTGGTGCCATCCACTCTGCTACTGGCTGGATTCTGTGACCTACTCCTGCTCCACGTTTAAGGCCATGTCCCATTTGTCAAAGGTGGCAGGATTTGAATGTGGAGCCCTTATTCACTGCACCCCCCGCAAAGCTGGTTAGGATTAGGCTCTGCAGCACAGTTGGCAAAACCTAAAGGAGATCATCTGATTAAAGAGATCTTGTATCACGTTTTGCCTTTGGTGCACATTTTCATTGAGTTTACGTGTGAGCACCATCAGTTCCGAATCAAAAATGCATACTTTTAAATGGTGCATGGGTGTGTTAGAATGGGGACTGTCTCAGAAGAGGCCTTCCTTCCAGAGAGAGAAGAAGAAGAAGAAGAGATTGGATTTATACCCCACCCTTCACTTGGAGTCTCAGAGCGGCTGACAAACTCCTTTCCCTTCCCCTCCCCACAACAGACACCCTGTGAGGTGGGTGGGGCTGAGAGAGCTCTGACACAAACTGCTCTTTCAGGAACAGCTGTGCCAGAGCTTGTGACTGACCCAAGGTCACACCAGCAGGTGCAAGTGGAGGAGTGGGGAATCAAACCCAGTTCTCCCAGATTAGAGTCCGCACACTTAACCACTACGCCTCTACTTGTGTTTGTTTATCAGTAAATCTGTGGCCTGGTTTAACCGAGGACACCTTTTAATTTGATTCCCAGATGTGGAATTAGTGTGTGTGTGTGTGTGTGTGTCCATTTAAAAGAGAACCATGGGAATGTTGAAGCTTTCTTGGCAAGTTTTCTTGTGATTGAACTTTTTATGTGTGGGTCGTGTTGGTTTGGGAAAGGCCGTTCATGCATGCTCACAGGCGTTTTGAGCATCTAAGAATTGGTGACGGCCACGTTTCAGACCTGAATGGTGTTGCATTCAGAACAGAAATTCCTGAACTGTGTACCATCAAAGGATTGTGAGTGTGCTGTGAGAAATGAACGGATTAAGGATGTATTTTTGTGAAACCAAAGCATCCATCCACAGCAGAGGCTGTGGCTGCCTTTTACCTCGCTGCATGATTTTTCTGTTCTGGTATTGTTTCTTTCCTGCAAATGAAACCCAAACGGAATTGAATTAAGAACCTAAATCTTAAGAAGATCTGAATGTATAGGCCCAATAATTGTTAGTCAAATTAAAAACATCAAATATTGGCAGATACACAAAAATGTATTTATTACAAAGTATATTTAAAAACGGAGCTGCGGTGGCTCAAGTGGTTAAGACGCTGAACTGCAGGCTGTGGAAGGTCGGTAGTTCAGCAGTTCAAGACCCGGGTGCCGCAAGACGGAGTGAGCTCCCGTCTCTAGTTCCAGCTCCTGCCAACCTAGCAGTTCGAAAGCAAGAAATTGCAAGTAGATAAATAGGGACCACTTCGGTGGGAAGGTAACAGCGTTCCGTGCGCCTTGGTGTTTAGTCATGCCGGCCACATGACCACGGAAACGTCTTCGGACAGCGCTGGCTCTTCGGCTTTGAAACGGAGATGAGCACCGCAACCCTAGAGTCGGATTCGACTGGCTTTCGAGCAAGGGAACCTTTACCTTTACATTTAAAAACAGATATTGGCCCTGGTGATAGCCTCAATTAAGAATCAAATCGTACAATGACAATCAAAAATAGTCATTATTGACCCTGACCATATGTGTTTTGGTCCATCCCCCCCTCCTGTCATCCCTGATTTGGAGGGGAAAAGATAATTATGATACATCTCTGCATATTAAATTTGATGATATAATAATTCTCCACGCAGAACTGCTTGTCCTTAGAGAAGGGATCGCCTTGTGTCTCTGCATGAGTCCCTGCTCTGAGCATACTTCTGCAAGCAGGAGGTGCACCCATAACAGTGGGTCATGAAACATGGTAGTTTTCTCTGAGGGTGGATAATTTTGATTTAGACAAAGTTTTATTCAAGGCATAAGCTTCCATGTGCATGCACACTTCTTCAAATACATTGAAATGAAAGTTACCAGTCTGTACATGTAGGTAGAGGGTGAGCAGCAATTACCATACAACATAATGAAGATGTTTAACAGATGCAAGGATCAAACAGGAATAACAAGCTGAGGTTATATGGTCACCATTTGTATGGATTTAATTCTGAAGGAAAACATAGTGAAGCGAATTGGAGATCGATGTGTAAATGTACCCTTCTTAATTGTGGAATGCTGAGAGTAATTAACTGTTATGCTCCATCCGTTTCCTCTCAAAGCATGGATGTAACAGCCTCCTATTCTTTAAGGCAGGATGATTGGTTGTGCAGTGTTGTGTCTCCTCTGTCACCAGACTAGAGAAATACATTCCAGTCTACCATTCCAAATTACATTACATTCTGCTGTTCATTATTTATTATTATTTATTATTTCGGTTTCTATCCCGCTCGAAACCCCCCCCCCGGGGTCTCTGAGCGTCTTACAGTATTCTTAATTAACCCTATCTATGGCCACATTTCATTCGGGGTGGGGACTACCCTACCGGCACCATGTGGAAGGAGTTGTTGTACTTCTCACTCCTGGTTCGGCTGCTGGCTTATTGCTGGCTCGGCGCTTTGTTCCGTTCCGTTTGTTACATTACAATGCTATTCTAATATACTCTTCTTGGTGAGAATGCAGATGTAAGGACTGAATTAGCATATGCAGTGAGATAAGAAACCAGTATCCATGTTAAGTCCTGGGACTTTTTTGTTCTGTTGTAATTCAGCAGTTTCCCTTCCCAGTCTGTTCTGGAAGTTCTTTTGCAATAAAACAGCTACTTTGAGGTCACCCACTGAATGTCATGGGAGGCTGAAGTGTTCTCGTACAGGTTTCTTAGTCTTGTGATTCTTAATGTCAGATTTGTGTCCATTTATCCTTTGGCGTGGGGTTTGACCTGTTTGCCCCATGTAGAGAACGGAAGGGCACTGTTGGCATTTAATGGCGTATTTGTTTTGCTGCTTCAGACCAACACGGCTACCCACTTGGATCTATCTTTGGTTTAGATATTTAGAGTAAAACTTGGAGGCGCATTTTATTCTTTCACCTGGAAATTCATTTTGTGCTTTAAGCTTAATCCACAGTTTTGAAAGCATTGATTTAGGAGGTCCGGAAAAGCAGTAAAGGAGATTAAAGGGAAGCTAGGTATTCGAGTTAAGTATTTGCATTTGATTCGGCAAGATTAATGAGGATTGCAAACCTGGAAGGAGAGTGTGTTGGAGCTCCGAGCTTGCAAATGAGCCTCAGTGTTACCAGCTGCTAGCTAAAAAATGGTCTGTGGTGGAACAGAAGACAAGCGAGTCATGTTTTCAGAGCTGAGTGTCAGCAAAAGAACGCACAGACGGAAGCTTCGCATCGGAGCTGCGAAATGGATCTTGACTGGTTGTAATCAGACATTGCAGCGTTCGGCTATAAAAGGGGATACGGAGGGGCTTGGAGCTCCATGGGCAGAGGACCTGCTTTGCATACAGAAGGTCGTGTGGTCCATCCCAGCATATTGCAGCAGTTGGAGCGTTGGACTAGCATCTGGGATACCTGCGTTCGAATCCCACTCCACCGTGAAAGTTTGCTGGGTGACCTTGGGCCAGGCATACACACTCCGCCTGACCTGTTGGTGTGAGCAGAGGTCATTTCGGGGGGGATCGCGGAAGATCGCAGTTCCCCCGGGCGAGGTACGGGGGGCGGGGCACATGACGAAGCCCCGCCCCCTGCTTCCGGCCGCCCCGCTTCCGGCCCTCATTCAGTCAGGAGGAGCCAGGGAGGGCCTTCGCGGGGCTTCCTTGCACTCCTGCCGGCCTTGCAGGTCCACTCCTATATTCTTGGGGAGCAGATCTCTGTAATGAAATGGGTAATAATGACCAGCAACGTGTTGAGTAGTATGGATCCCCAAGCGCTTAGGGGTGGTATGAAATCCTTGCAGGGATGAGGGACGGCGCAAAGAAACAGATGAGCTCCCTGCAGGTTGGCTGTGAAAAACGTAGGCTGATGCATTGCTGTGTATCTCATAAGTGAAAAATGAACAAAAATATTGGCTCTGTTCGTTCAAGTTCAGTAGGGTCCTCAAGGGGTCAGAGAATACGATTCTTTCCGTTTCCTTAGGAGTGATTCCAATAGAACCCAGTAGAGTAGGGCTTGCTCCTGAATAAGCAGGAACAGATGCGAGGTTCATGTCTTGCAACATCTTGGTGTCCGAATTCAGTCTCGCTGCAGATTCCCCAAAGCCGAATGTCGGGTGTCTTTAAGATCGGATAAAATGGAGAAGGGGAGACTGTTGTTGTAAGCTGTCCTGGGCCCCCATGGGTGAAATGGAGTGTATTTTATTCCTAAATAAATAAAATAAAAATTGTTGTCATCACCTGTTTAATGGCTGTCAGGATGCAGGGCTGGGAAAGACGGACACCTTGGGCTAATTGAGTTATAATCTTGGATAGTTTGGCCAGTAGGCTGACTCCGGGTAAGGTAGCTTCATATGTTGTTGTTAGTTTATTTATTGGATGTTCACTCAAGATATGGAAATTAGAGCCATCAGTCAATCAAAAAACTTCCTATAGTAATTATGTGGCTTTTAAGAACATCAAAAAAGCCCTGCTGGATCAGACCAGGGGTCCATCTAGTATAGCATCCTGTCCCAGTGGCCAACCAGTCCCTCTGGAGGGCCAGCAACAGGGCATAGAGGCCGAGGCCTTCCCCTGACAACAGCATAAGAAGAGCCCTGCTGGATCAGACCAGGGGTCCATCTAGCCCAGCAACCTGTCTCCCACAGTGGCCAACCAGTTCCTCTGGAGGGCCAACAACAGGGCATGGAGGCCAAGGCCTTCCCCTGATAAGAACCTCAGAAGAGCCCTGCTGGATCAGAACAGTGGTCCACCTAGTCCAGCATCTTGTCTCACACATTGGCCAACCAGTTCCTCTGGAGGGCCAGCAAAAGGACATAGAGCCCGAGGCCTTCACAAGAACATCAGAAGAGCCCTGCTGGATCAGAACAGTGGTCCACCTAGTCCAGCATCCTGTCTCACACATTGGCCAACCAGTTCCTCTGGAGGGCCAGCAAAAGGACATAGAGGCCGAGGCCTTCATAAGAATGTAAGAAGAGTCCTGCTGGATCAGAGTCCAGCATCCTGTCTCACAGAGTGGCCAACCAGTTCCTCTGGAGGGCCAACAACAGGGCATGGAGGCCGAGGCCTTCATAAGGACGTCAGAAGAGCCCTGCTGGATCAGACCAAAGGTCTATCTAGTCCAGCATCCCGTCTCACACAGGATGTGGGGGCCAACAACAGGGCACTGAGGCGGTGGCCTTCTCGGATGTTGCCTTTTGAATCGATTCATTACATTAAAATGTACCTCAGATTTGAAGCATTTTGGGGTGGCCCTGAAAGAGATGCAAGAACTTCTTCCAAATGAAGACTGCCGTCTGAAGCGCGCTTGGGGAGTATTCTGTTTAAAATCCGTCAGACCTGTTTCTGAGTACGGGCCCTCAGGATCATTATTTCCCCCAACTTTACTTCAGCAGTTGCCTTTATATATATATACGTTAGGTGGGGAAATACCTGGGAATTTTGTGAGTGGAACCTGGGGGGAGGGGGAGGGGGGGACCTCAGCAGGATATAATGCCACAGAGTCCATCCTTCAGAACAGCCATTTTCTCAGGGGGAACCGATCTCTGTCCACTGAAAATCAGTTGTAATTCCAGGGAAACTCCAGGCCCCACCTTGAGGTTGGCAACCTCTTAAAACCCAATTCAGATATGAGTTAAGTCCCCAGTGAGGGGGATCCTCAGTGCGGTCTGGGGCCCGATGCAGTGAAACAGTGCGCCTGGCTGTGGAGGCCCTTCCGGCCTAACCCGTCCCCCCAGCAGGTATCCCGACTTGGCAAAAGGCATTTGGACCCATCTTTGAGAGCCAGTTGGGTGTAGTGGTGAAGTGCGCGGACTCTAATCTGGGAGAACTGGGTTTGATTCCCCACTCTTCCACTTGCAGCTGCTGGATGACCTTGGGCAAGCCATAGTTCTGGCAGAGCTGTTCTCTCAAGGACAGTTCTCTCGGAGCTCTCTCAGCCCCACCTACCTCACAGGGTGTTTCTTGTGGGGAGGGGAAGGGAAAGGAGTTTGTAAACTGCTCTGAGACACCTTTGAGTAGTGAAGGGCAGGGTATAAATCCAATCTCTTCTTCTTTTCTCCTTCATCTTTCAGAGCTTCTTCAGGAGTGGGCCAATCAGAAAGTGGGGAGCTCATCTGAAGCGTCTGCCCAGGGAGGATTTAACCAGTCAGCTTTTCCCCCTTAGGATCCCGGGGTGCAAAACACAGTGTTCCCAGCCAGGGTGAAGAGCAAAGGAGGAGGAATAGGTGTCAGGCTGGGGGAGTTATTTCTTCCCTCAATTCATTCACGCCCTGCCTGTCTCCCCAGCGGGGACCCAAGGCAGCTTACGCATCAGTCTCCTCTCCTCCATTTTTATCCTCACAACAGCCCTGGGAGGTAGGTCATGCTGAGAAAGTGTGACTGGCCCTCAGGGTCAGCCAGCAAGCTTTCATGGCACGGTGGGGATTCAAACTGAGGTCTTCCAGTTCCTAGTCCGGCAGACTTAACCGCTGCGCCCCATTGGCTAATTGATCCTGCGGTGGGTTTACAGGGCATGGTGAGCGATGGCTAAGGTGAATAACCTGTATGTTGTTGACCCCTCTGCCTAGTTGTGGGAAGCTGAACAGAGTTTCCTGCAAACTTGAACTGGGTAGGCCTGTTTCTTTGCTAAGATACGGGGTTCCCATCCACAACGCCTGCCGCTTGAGGGCATTGGAGATGTCATGGGTTGAGCCTGAGGTCTTCTGCCTGCAAAGCAGATGTTCCACCACCGAGCAGAGACTCTCGGCTGGAGTCTAATCAAGAGCCGCAGCTGCATCTTCTCCCTCTGGACCTGCCGATGACCTCCAGAAGGGCAGCTCGTTTCCCAGTTTTCCTGACCGGGCTTCACTGTCAGACCCCACTCCCGCGTATTTGGGAGGGAGGCGAGGAAAGCCACAGAGCAGCAGGTCAGGAGTGGGCTGTGTAACCTACAAGAGCAAGCAAGCCCGGCCCGGAAATTTCCCTACGGTTCGGGGCGTCTCATGACCAATGCTCCCTCTAAGCTGTGGAGTCTCGTGAGCAAAAAATCTACTTTGTGAGCTCCTGGCATTAAAGTGGTGAGCAAGCGATTTGGGTACTGCATAAATCAGTTTGCTCTGGAGCCCTCCTTCCTGAGCTAAGACAAAAATCTGTGCGCTGGAGGCTAAAAAGCTGTGAGCTCGGCTCACACTAACTCAGCTTAGAGGGAACACTGATCATGACCTAGTCTGGCCCGAGATCTCCTTGGATGTTCTTCTTTGGATGCTGCTTCAGGGGCGGAACCGTGGCTCAGTGGCAGAGCATCTGCTTGGCGTGCAGAAGGTCCCAGGTTCAATCCCTGACACATCATCTCCCAAACGTCAGATGAGGTAGGCGACCTGGGCTTGGACTGTCCACGGTTTTCACCTTCCAGCTAGAGCTGTGGGTGGTGCGCAGGCTGCACTCTCCCCGGCCAGTTCAAGGCAGCTGTGATCTGGAGCCCTGACAGTAAGTCTTAAAGCGGAATCTACTGACTCTTTCCATATCCTGCCTGAGTTTCTCCTCCCACCTATAACACAGCATGAAAGCAGCTGGGAAATGGGATTTTCAACTGGGTGCAAAAAAAAATTCGCTCCTTCCTTAGTACCATTACACTGATCCCCCCCCCATTCTTGATGGGGAGGGGTTGTGGCTCAGAAGAAGAAGAAGAAGAGGAGGAGGAGATTGGATTTATACCCCTCCCTTCACTACGCAAGGGAGTCTCAGAGCGGCTTACAATCTCCTTTCCCTTCCCCTCCCTACAACAGACACCCTGTGAGGTAGGTGGAGCTGAGAGAGCTCTGACACAAACTGCTCTTTTCCAAGAACACCTCTGCCAGAGCTACGGCTTGCCCAAGGTCATCCAGCAGGTGCAAGTGAAGGAGTGGGGAATCAAACCCGGTCAGTGGAAGAGCCTCTGCTTTGCATGCAGAAGGTCCCAGGTTCAATCCCCAGCATCTCCAGTTAAAAAGGACCAGGCAGTAGGTGGCGTGAAAGACCTCTGCCTGAGACCCTGGAGAGCCGCTGCCGGTCTGAGTAGACAATACTGACCTTGACGGACCGAGGCTCTGATTCAGTATAAGGCAGCTTCATGTGTGACCAGTTGTAATGGAAGTCGATCTTCGAGAAGACAGTGCAGCCGACTCTTGTGCATTCTGTCTTCCACAATTGCCAGTTTCTCATTGCAAAGGAGCACGGTTTGGGTTTTGCACAGCAAGAGATATCATTTGTACTAGTTTGAGGCTGCAGGCTCTTCCAGCCAGGGATCTTTTAGTCCGTAAAGCGCCATACATGCTGATGGTGCTATATAAATAAAGTGTGGAATATCTTTTTGATGACTTTGATATAAATCGGACATAGTGCAAATCTCAGCAAATGCCAATCACATAAAAACACGTGTCTTATTTACATTTTATAAGTCTATGGAATAAGTTAAGGCGTTCATAACCCTTGTCCTTTGCCATTTTCTGCGTGATGAGCAGGCAATAAACAAAGACATGTTTTAATACAATTCGGTGGGACAAGCAGACTATAAATTATTATCATGCATACTACAGCCATACTGCTTCCACCAGGAGCATAAAATTTCATTTGTACTCATTTGCGCTGTATTACAAAAAAGTTGCACAGTTGAGAAAATCATTGGAGTTTTCTTTTACAAAAATCAAAGAAAGGTATACGGCTCACTGCAAAAACCTGGCCAGTGACCTTGGCCATCTCTTCATCTAACCAACTGTCAGCTTAGACAAGTTTTACGCTCTCCTAGACTTTATTTGGAGCTGCGGTGGCTCAAGTGGTTAAGACGCTGAACTGCAGGCTGTGGAAGGTCGGTAGTTCAGCAGTTCGAGACCCGGGTGCCGCGTAACGGAGTGAGCTCCCGTCTCTAGTTCCAGCTCCTGCCAACCTAGCAGTTCGAAAGCAAGACATTGCAAGTAGATAAATAGGGACCACTTTGGCCAGAGGGGGTACAGTCCAGATGCATAATAAAACAGCAGTGTCTCACGCCACCTTAAAGACCAACAAAATAGAAAGGTGTGTGGTGGGGGTGGGGTAGGGGGAACGGTGCAAAGAGAGGCAGGTTCAAAACAAGGTCCAGCGCAGAAGGGTAATCGTGCCGCTCACCGCCAAAGCATAAAATCTAGCACAAGAGGAAGTGAGCCAGGAAGGTGGGGTATAGATATTTAAATGGATAAGCAGGTACAATAGGAAGTTACGTAGGTACGGTTGAAGTAATGTATGCATGGAATGGGCAGTTCAAAATGTGATGAGATCTTATCATGAGTAAGAAATTAATTATTTATTTATTATACCCTGCCTTTCTCTCAGTGGGGACCCAAAGTGGCTTACGGCTTTCTCCCCTTCTCCATGTGATCAGTTTTGGCGTAGCGGTTAGGAGCGTGGACTCTAATCTGGGAGATCCGGGTTTGATTCCCCACTCCTCCCCATGCAGCTGCTGGTGTGACCTTGGGTCAGTCACAAGTTCTCTCGGAGCTGTTCTCTCAAGGGCAGTCCTCGAAAGAGCTCTCTCAGCCCCGCCTACCTCACAGGGTGTCTGTTGTGGGGAGGGGAAGGGAAAGGAGATTGTCAGCCGCCCTGAGACTCCTCCTGGCTTTCAAGTCCCTGTAAAGACGTGGCTGAAAAATCTTTTACGGACTTTCAGTGCGCTTTAGCGATCATTTGTGTTTTGACTGGTGAGAGCCGGAAGTGTCTTCTTGCCCACTCTGAGTGAACTGAGTACCTTTTGGATTGGATCTTGTTTTGAACTGGCCTTTCCTTGTGGCGTTCAACATGCTGCCCCCTTCGACGTGTGTATAAATTGGGCCTGATTCCCACTCCTATGCATCTGAGGAAACCATAGAGTTTTGCCCAAAACCTAGAGTGTTGCCCCCAACGTCGGAAACGCAGTGACATCCCCCGGTAACCCTATCTGTAAGTAGGATCTACAGTGTAATTTTCGCATCATTCAGTGTGTTACCTTTTTTAGATTTCTGGTTAGTTCCGGTCCTCGCAGGGCTCTTTTTGTAGTAGGTACTCATTTGCATATTAAGCGACACACCCCTAATGTAGCCAATCATCCAAGAGCTTACAGTAGCCCCTGTAAGAAGAGCTCTGTAAGCTCTTGGAGGATTGGCTACATTAGGGGTGTGTGGCCTAATATGCAAAGGAATTCCTGCTACAAAAAGAGCCCTCCGGATTTCTACAGTCCTAACCGTATTGCATTGCTTATTGAATGTCCCATCCTGTTAATTGTATTGACTTAAGTCCCAGTGAGAAACACAGATTGTAAATTCCTGCTACAAAAAGAGCCCAACTTCCGGATTTCTACAGTCCTAACCCTATTGCATTACTTATTGAATGTCCCATCCTGTTAATTGTATTGACTTAAGTTCCAGTGAGAAACACGGATTGTAAATGACATTAGCAAGCAGTCTGTACGGTACCATGGCACTCTGGTTTTACTTTGCTGCAACGGACTGTCCCATCTGGAGTCTAGACATACAATTCCCACCTGTTCTGGTACATGAGCATGCAGGTAGAGCGGGTTTCCTTATGCCGGCCTGCCCCTCTTTCTTGCCTCCCCAGTTATTCCTCGACATGGCTTACAGAGTCTTGGGAAAGTTGCTGCTGCCCGGCGCATGCCACCTCCTGCCAACCTGCCAAGTTTGAAGTCTGAGAACAAAGGAAACGACCCCAATATCATCATCGTACCCAAGGACGGGACAGGATGGGCAAACAAGCAGGATCCGCCAGACCAAAAGAGGTAGGAGGGGCAGCCCCCCTTTCTTGGGTTTCGGGAGATGTCTCTCCCTTCCTCTTCCGGGGAGTCTTAAATCTACTGCCTGAGGCCGCGGAGGCCAGACAGGAGCCCTCGATTCTAGAGCAGCCAGACCTGTAACCAACGGAGCACCGAGGAGGGGGGGATCTCAGAGTGGAATGGTGGGAACTCAGTGCAAGAAGCCGAGTGTGCTTAAAGGGGGACTGGATATTAGTAAAGGAAAATACAGTGTTGATTAGAAGTGTCACCGTTTGCACTCATTAGGCCAGAACAGTGGAGCGTGGGAGCCGACCACGTGAGCCGTTGAGTAGAAATGCTGCCTGTGTGTTTCCGTCGAGTGTGCTTAAAGGGGGACTGGATATTCGTAAAGAAAGTGTCACCGTTTGCACTCATTAGCCCAGAAGAGTGGAGCGTGGGAGCAGACCACGTGAGCCGTTGGGTAGAAATGCTGCCTGTGTGTTTCCCTTTCTCATTAACAGAGAAAGGCCAGACTCTGTTTTTAGATCCTCTGCTTGAGGCCGATATTAAGGGCCACCCGCGGTGTCACACGTGTGGTTCTCCTGACTCCGCCTTTCTGCTTTCTTTCCTCAGTTCCAGTGCAACGGCCGCACAGCCGCAGGAGTCGCTGCCGCAGCAGGGTTTGCCGAAATCTGTCTCCAGTTTACAGAAGCTGACCCAGTCAATCAGTCAGGAGGTGGGCATGAGTTACTCTGGTGGCCCCCGCGTTCTCCTTCTGGAAAGGGGCCAGCCAGGTTTTCCTGGGAAGCCCGCAGTTGAATCTCTGTGGCAGGATCCTTTTCTGTGTATTGCTTGTCCCCAAGAGTTGGCTCTCAGAGGTGGACTGCCTCGGAACGTGGAGGTTCCGTTTAGCTACGGTAGCTGATAGCGTCGTCTTCCTGACGCGTTGGGGCCGATGTCCTCAGGACAGGCATGGCTTAGCCGGGCCAGTCTCACTCTCAGTCTCACTGGGATGGAGAATGGGCAGGCGTGTCAAAACAGGAAGTGAGGTCATAATGGGTGGAGCAGTGAGCCCTTTGAAGCTGGCCTCTCTTCCTTGGAGGGGGGAGCTGGAATGGGCAACCCACTGTGTTTTGCTTTTCTTCCACAGGGTACAAATTCAGTGCAAGGTGGACCAAAGTCATGGGCACAGCTGAATGGAAAGCCAGCCAGGCCAGAAGGTGGTGAGTGTGAAGGGTCTGGTCTGGTGGGGCAGGAGGGGGGGGGCGTAGGGATGGACCAGCCCCTGCCTGACTGTCCGCGTGTCTCTCTGGCAGGTTCAAGGGCCTCAAACCGACTGTTATCCTTCTCTCCCGAGGAATTTCCAACGCTGAAAGCAGCTGGCGAGCAGGACAAGGGTGGCAAAGAAAAGGGCGCCTTAGATCTGTCGTATGGGCCCGGACCAAGCCTCCGCCCTCAGAGTACGTAACTGGGGCGCGGGGCGCCACTTCCTCTTCCCGCATTAAGACTCCGCCTCCATGCCATGACAAGCAGTTGAACTGACCAGATTATCGACCTGCAGCCCCTTCAAGCTGAGCATAGCGTCCTGGTTGGTTTCTCACAGAAGGTCAGGCCAGAACCAACGGGTTGAAATTAAATCAGAAGAGTTTCCGGCGAAACGTTAGGAAGAACTTCCTGACCGTTAGAGCAGTTTCTCAGTGGAACAGGCTTCCTCGGGAGGTGGTGGGCTCTCCTTCTTTGGAGGTTTTCGGGCAGAAGCCATCTGACAGCAATGCTGATTCTGTGAACTTAGGCAGATAATGAGAGGGAGGGCAGGAAGGGCTTAGTTCTTGTGCTGCTTTCTTACATGCCCAGGAGGGGAGATATTTGTGAATTTCCCGCAATGTGCAGGGGATTGGAGTAGATTACCTGGAGGTACCTTCCAACTCTATGATTCTATGATTCTAGAGGTTTTTTGTCATTTTTTGGGCATGGAACAGGGGTCACTTGGGGGGTGGGGGGAGGTGTTTGTGAATTTCCTGCATTGTGCAGGGGGGTTGGACTAGATGACCCTGGAGGTCCCTTCCAACTCTGTGATTCCGTGATTCACTGGAAATACGATGGCTTCTAAGCCTCAGTCTGAGTTTGTTGTTTATCGTGGTGCGTGTGTCCCTGGAGCTATGGGAGGGGGAGGGCAACAGAGGAGAGGCGCCAGCCCTGCGGGAACCAACTGCCATGACGACAGCCCTGCCTTACCTTCCCCAGGGGATGGTGTTCGAGGAGCAGCGCTGGGCCCCTTGCCAGGCGACGAGAGATCTTCCCTGGCCCTGTGAGCTAGAACAGCCAGGAAGGGGGCTGAGGGAGAGACAGGAGGGCTGGGCTTTGGCTGGGAGGGGAGGGGAGCAGTTAGCGGGTTTAGCTGCATGGGAAGCCAGGAGGCCAAAAGTTAATTTGACATTTAGCAAATACGTAAGGTCCAGGGTTGATCAGGGCAAGAAAGATTCTTCTGAAGCTTGGCTGGGCGCCCGGATATTAAGCTAAGGAACAGAACGAGGGAAGCCGGGTGTTATTTTTGGGTAGGGTGTTATTTTTGGGTAGAGCCTGTGCTTGGCACGCAGAAGGTCCCAGGTTCAATCCCCGGCATCGCCAGTTAAAAGGATCAGTTTGTAGGTGATTTGAAAGACCTCTGAGATTCAGGGCTCTTTTTGTAGCAGGTACTCATTTGCATATTAAGCGACACACCCCTAATGTAGCCAATCCTCCAAGAGCTTACAGTAGCTCCTGTAAGAAGAGCTCTGTAAGCTCTTGGAGGATTGGCTACATTGGGGGGGGAGTGTGGCCTAATATGCAAAGGAGTTCCTGCTACATAAAGAGCCGAGCGGCTGCCCAGTCTGAGTAGGCAATACCGACCCTGATGGACCCCAAGGGTCTGATTCAGTAGAAGGCAACTTCATATGTTCATATTTAATCCTTTTCCTGCCGTTTGGGGCCCAAGTGTCAAACCTGCGTCAACAGCCGTGGCCTTCCGCATTACCTAAGGGACTGCCTTTCCCCATATGTTCCCAAAAGGACCCAAGCTTTAAGGAGGCCAGACTGGTGGCAACCAGGGCCAGGGCCTTCTCAGTGGCGGCTCCACGCTTGTGGAACGAGCTCCCGGAAGAGATTAGGGCCCTGCAGGACCTTTCACAGTTCCGCAGGGCCTGTAAGACGGAGCTCTTCCGCCAGGTTTCCAGAGCCGCCACCACTAACACCTCCACCGCCACCAGTTAATATCTACCCTGGCGGAGCCCTGGCCCGTGGGTCCCTCAAACACAGCCCGTGCCAGTGACCTGAGATAGCTGCAGAAGGCCAAAGAGTCGATTGAGATAAAGAGGATTGTTGCTAGCACTTTATCTTGTTTGAATTTTAATGCTGTATTTATTAATGTATGTGATTTTATAACGATTGTTTTATGCGAGTTTTATTGTTGTAAGCTGCCCTGAGCCAGCCTTGGCCGGGAGGGCGGGATAAAGATTTAATGGTAAATAAATAAATATCAGCTCAGCATTCGAGCCCTTGCTTTGCATGCGGAAGGTCCCAGGCATCTCCCCTTTCAAGGATCTCAGGCGGCAGGGCTGGCAACATCCTCTTTCTAGTAGGCAAGCTTCCTCTCTAGCTTCACCTAGAACCCCTGGGGGGTTGCCCCCCCCCAGAGCATTGTGCTCGACAGAAAAGGACCTACTGTTGGTCTCCCCAGCCCAAGAGACATCCGGCTGTCCTCGGCCAGGGCCAGGGCGTTTTTCTGCCCTGACCCCAACCTGGTGGAACTCCCTTCCAAGCAGAAATCCAGGCCGTGCGGGATTTAGTGCCGTTCCGCAGGGCACGCAAGGCAGAGATGTTCCGCCCGGCGTTCGGTTGAGGACAGCGACCAGAGGTCATTTCGGGGGGGATCGCGGGGGATCGCAGTTCCCCCGGGTGAGGTACGGGGGCAGGGCACATGACGAAGCCCCGCCCCCCGCTTCCGGCCGCCCATCTTCCGGCCCTCATTCAGCCAGGAGGAGGCAGGAGAAGAGGGAGGGTAAGTTGCTTCCTCCCTGCCCCTCCCCACCCCTGCCTGCCTGGGGCCAGGGAGGGCCTTCGCGGGGCTTCCTTGCACTCCCGCCGGCCTTGCAGACCCACCGCCGGGCCCCTCATGGGGCTCGGCAGTGGAGCTGCAAGGCCGGCGGCGGCCGGGACCGTTGGGGGCGGGGTGTGTGGCCTTATGACAGACTTCCGGTG
>NW_015164743.1:66020-73475 GCF_001447785.1 Gekko japonicus
GGCTGGGGGTGCGGCCAGGTTCCCCAAGGGCCTGTGGGGGGGGTGGCCACTGAGGGGCTCAGCTCTCTCCCAGCAGCTCCAGAGGGGGCTTTCATCATGTCCGGGGCCTGTGTTGCCACCCTCCAAGCCATAGCCAAGCACAGGCACCTGACGTGGGCCCACCCATCAGGGCTGTGGCTCCAGGAGGCGATGGGTATACCTTGCTGTGGGTTGCAGACGTGCGCTGAACGGGCCCGGAGGTTCTGTACAGATTTGCAGCCGCTCTCCACCCCACCCTAGTTCCCTTCCGTTCCCTTCCGTCTTTCCTTGAAAACATTTGCGATGATAAGAAGCAGCCTCTTCCTCACTTGCCCTTCCAGATGTCACAAGTTGGAGGGAGGGCGGTGGGAGGAACGTAACCTCTGCCACATCTCTGACCGCCTCCCTGACTGAGCCGGGCAGCAAGACCTCTAACGCAGGAGACGGAGCCCCCTCCTCAGCGAATGCCAGCGACCCTAAGGAGCCCTCTCTTCGCCCGACTCAGCCTCTCCGCAAAGGGGCTTCGCAGTTCATGGCCAACGTCTACCAGCCGCCGATGTACCATGACATGCTACCAGCTTTTGTGAGTCCGGCGTTACCCCCACCCCACTCCACAATGTTAATAGAACTGGGTGGGTACTGTGGGGCATGAATTTCATCCAGGTGGAGTTTACAAACCTCCATTCATCCTCTCATTCAACAAATGTATGCCCTGCTTTCTGTGCCGTTTTTGAGCAAAAGTTTCCAATGTGCCTTAAGGCGCCCGCTAAGCCTGGCAGTGCAGATGGTAAATCTCCTGCCTGTCAGCTGTCAAGACCCCGAGTCGCCACAACTCGTGGCGGTGAGTTCCCTAAGTTGTGTGAAGAAAGAACTGTCATTCCTCTCCAGCCTCCCAGTAGTCCGTTTGGTTGGATGAACTGGCACTGAGGTGCCCTCTTTCTGCCATTTTTGGTTGTTTGTAAGAGCCATGTTTATTTATTAGTCCTTTATGTAAGCTGCCCTGAGCCTGCTCCGGTGTGGAGGGCGGGATATAAATTAGATATATAAATAAATAAATATTTACTTAAGAACATTTATTATCTGCCTTTCTGCCTTACGGAGCTCGAGGCACTTTACAACGTAGATAAAAATGCATAAAATGGAACACATTAAAAGCATGCAACCTCAAATTTTAAATTCCACTCCAGTTAGTCAAATGCAGGTCTAAATAAAACCATCTCCAGCTGCTTCCTAAAGATCGACAATGGGGGGGGGGGCAGGCTCACCTTGCTAGAGGGGTTTCCCCACAATCGTGGGGCTGCCACTGGAAAGGCCCTGTCTCGCGTGCCCACCAAACAAGCTTCTTTGATTGATGGGGCAGTCAGGAGGGCCTCTCCCTTGATCGTAATTCCCAGGCTGGAATGTATGGGAGAAGACAGTCCTTCAGAGACCCTGGTCCAGTGTTCCCTCTAAGCTGTGGAGTCTAGTGAGCAAAGATTCTACTTTGTGAGCTACTGGCATTAAAGCTGTGAGCCGATCGATTTGGCTACTGCATAAATGAGTTTGCTCTGGAGCCCTCCTTCCTGAGCGAAGACAAAAATGTGTGAGCCGGAGGCTAAAAAACTGTGAGCTAGCTCACACTAACTCAGCTTAGAGGGAACACTGCCCTGGTCCCAAGCTATGTAGGGCTTTAATTGTTGTGGAGACCAAGAGGGAAGCTGTAGCACTAAGGCGTTTGCACCCTGGTTCTCTTTTTCAGATGTGTTCAAACCAGCCCTCCGAGACCCCTGGGCCCTTGGATCGTGGGTCCTTCCCCCTCCCGCCGTTCCGCCTGGAACCCCGTGTCCCTTTTAGACAGCACCAGACCAGCGACCAAGACGGGTAAGGCTGTCGTGACGGAGTGCCGTAAAGCGAGACTGCCGTTTTTGTTACACTGGATACAGAAAAGAAATGAGGGCAGCCCAAACACTGCAGGAGGAAACGTACCCACAGAAGCAAAACACCAAAAACCCATTCTGTAAAAGAGCGTGCCCAGAATATCCTTACAGAGCTGCTCAAGATGGCTCTGTTCGAATACAGTTACGCAGATTGGCTTCTCGTTCTTTCCTGGCGGTGGAGATGAGGGAGTCACAGCGCAGGGGCAGAAGCCACACTTTGCACGGTCTAGGTCAGGGGCGGCCAGACTTGCTTAACGTAAGAGCCGCATAGAATAAACGTCAGATGTTTGAGAGCCGCAAGACATGAACAAGATAGCACACGTGTTTTTATAGAAAAACATGCACATTTGCTTTTTATTAACATTAAATGATAATGGTATTTATGTGTTTGCTAATGATATTCACTGGTCCGAGAGAGAGAGAGAGAGATGGAAAGAAAATGAAGGAGGTGAAAAGAAAGAGAAAGAGAAAGAGAGAGAAACAAAGAAAGCAAATCAATGGGGGGGAGGGGGAAGGGAAAAAGAGAGAGAGAGAGTGAGAAAGAAAGAGAAAGAAAGAAAGAAAGAAAGAAAGAAAGAAAGAAAGAAAGAAAGAAAGAAAGAAAGAAAGAAAGAAAACAGATGGGGGAGGAAGGAAGAGGGAAGGAGAGAGAGAGAGAGAGAAACAAAGAAAGCAAATCTCAGGGGGGGAGGGGGGAGGGAAAGAAAGAAAACAGATGGGGGAGGAAGGAAGAGGGAAGGAGAGAGAGAGAGAAACAAAGAAAGCAAATCAATGGGGGGGAGGGGGAAGGGAGAAAGAGAAAGAAAGAAAGAAAGAGAAAGAAAGAAAGAAAGAAAGAAAGAAAGAAAGAAAGAAAGAAAGAAAGAAAGAAAGAAAACAGATGGGGGAGGAAGGAAGAGGGAAGGAGAGAGAGAGAGAGAGAAACAAAGAAAGCAAATCAATGGGGGGGAGGGGGAAGGGAGAAAGAGAAAGAAAGAAAGAAAGAAAGAAAGAAAGAAAGAAAGAAAGAAAGAAAGAAAGAAAGAAAGAAAGAAAGAAAGAAAGAAAACAGATGGGGGAGGAAGGAAGAGGGAAGGAGAGAGAGAGAGAGAGAAACAAAGAAAGCAAATTTCAGCCGCCCTGCCAGGAGCCACACAATATGTGCAAAAGAGCCTCATGCGGCTCCCGAGCCACAGTTTGGCCCTGTAACATCTGTGGGGTTAGATGTTGCTCGCTAAAGGCGGCATGCAGTCCCCGCGGAGGATTGCCTCGCTTTTGCTGCTCCTGTCGGGAGGATCCGAGGCCCTCCCAGGTGACCTGCACTGGCCAGGAGAAGCGTCTCAACATCCGACTGCCGTTTCTAAGAGAGCTTCTTCCCCCGAGGTCACAGCAGGGGGGGCATTTTGGTCTGTGTGACCCACTGCGGAGTCTGTGTTTCCAGCAACATCTTTCTGTCTTGTCCCACAGAAAAGAGAACAGACCCGGGCCGTCGCGCCCGGCTCGCCCAGTCCGGCCGCAAGGGGAGCGGGCCCCCCGGCCTACCATCATCAACGCCGAGAACCTGAAAGGGCTGGACGCGCTTGACACCGACGCCGACGACGGTTGGGCAGGTAAAATGCTCTGCGGGTCAGCCAAGGCAGGGCCTGATCAAGGTGGGGCGGTCTTTGAAAGAGGGGTGTCTCCCAGGAGGACTAGTCACTTTATGACCGGGTGAACGTCTTCCGTCCCCTCGACACCGGGCTTTCCTCCATGAGAAGACCAGCAACGTTGGATGAGCGCCTGTCAGAGAAGCTCTCCCATCAGAACGTTAGGTTCAGGTGGGCGGCCGCGTTGGTCTGAAGCAGTAGAACAAAGTTTGAGTCCAGTGGCACCTTTAAGACCAACAAAAGCTTAATTCTGGGCAGAGGTCATTTCGGGGGGGATCGCAGTTCCCCCGGGTGAGGTACGGGGGGCGGGGCACATGACGAAGCCCCGCCCCCTGCTTCCGGCCGCCCCGCTTCCGGCCCTCATTCAGCCAGGAGGAGGCAGGAGAAGAGGGAGGGTAAGTTGCTTCCTCCCTGCCTCTCCCCACCCCTGTCTGCCTGGGGCCAGGGAGGGCCTTCGCGGGGCTTCCTTGCACTCCCGCCGGCCTTGCAGGTCCACCGCCGGGCCCCTCATGGGGCTTGGAAGTGGAGCTGCAAGGCCGGAGGTGGCGGCCGGGACCGTTGGGGGCGGGGTGTGTGGCCTTATGACACACTTCCGGTGATGTCAGGGGGTGTGGCCTTATGACACACTTCCGGTGATGTCGGGGTGTGTGGCATATGCTAATGAGTTATGCTAATGAGTCCCCCTAGCTCTTTTTCTACGAAACGACCCCTGATTCTGGGTATGAGCTTTTGTGTGCAGGCACACGGAAGCTTATAGCCAGAAATAAACTTTGTTGGTCCTAAAGGTGCCACTGGACTCACACATGCCGGTCACAGCTGCTGGCGAATCGCCTGGTCCTACAATGCCAAGACCATGGCCATACAACCCGGAAAATCTACCAAGAGTTAAAAATTTCAGTGTGTTCATAAATCTGGGCTTTGTCTCGTTTAGCTAGATTTGAGTCCAGTAGTGCCTTAGTGACCAACAGGATCTCCCAGGGATGAGCGTGTGCCTTGTGCCGGCGGTTGGACTAGATGACCCCGGAGGGTCCCTTCCAGCTCTATGATTCTATGTCCTTTCAAGAAAAATCCTGTTGCTCTCTTAAGTTGCTACTGGGCTCACGTCTAGCTACTGCAGACCAGCCCGGCTCCCCTCTGAAATCCTAGTTTGGTGTCAGACCGGTTCGTTAGATCATCTGCACTGAGATATCTGGGTTTTGTCGAGCCACAGTTTATGTCACAAGATTGCAAAGGCTGCTCACTGCAGTCGCTTCCAAGCTGCGTTCACTCCGGCCGTGTTTATAGGTCTCCCCTCCATGGAAACTAAACAACAGCTGTACGAAGGGGCAGTTACTTGTCCTTCACGTCAGTGCATAGGAGGAATTCCCTTGACAAGCAAGGAGGGTTTGTGTGCATCCGGGAGCGGTGGCGCAGGCAGTAGAACGCCTGCTTAACAACTAAGAGCAGCCACTACGGCTGTTCGAATACCACCGTGGCCGGAGTGAGCTCCCGGTCTTCATCCCAGCTCCCGCCAACCCAGCGGGTCGAAAGCTAATTAACATCTAACGCAAGTAGACGAATGGGTACCTGCCCTTAGATGGGTAGGGGGCACCCACCTCTGACAAAAGAGGCATGGTGGTGGTGCGGATGGCGTGGCGGTACAGAGAGCAACAAGCGACGGCGGCGAGTGCTGGCGGAGCTGAGGGCAGTGTGGAGCGGAGTAGAGCAGAGCGATCCCTGGTGGCCGGAGAGAACATCGAGCGACATCGGGCGGCAACGGCAGCATCCTGGAGGCGCACGACGAATGACGCAGGCACGGCGGTGCCTGAAGGACGAAGCCGGCCGGGAGCATGCAGGAAGCCGTGCGCCTGTGTGGAGCTGCCGAGTTGCCGGAGAGAAATGTCGGAGCCAGAGGAGACGCTGAGCCAGCGGCTGAGATCAAAAAGACGCCGAGCCAAGCCGAGCCGTGCCAGGGAAGCAGGAAGAAGCACAGATACCACCGAGGGTGCTGGTAGGAAGTCCCACCCCCAACTCTAGATGTGGCCCAAGATAGGAAAAAGCAGTTCTTAGAACGACCAAATATGTGAACCACCCAGAGACCCCTTCGGGGGTTAGGGCGGTATATCAAATCTAAGGTATAAATAAATAAATTAAATAAAATAAATCTATATCGTGGACATCCCCTCCTCCAACGCCACTCCGCTCTGATCTCCAGGTTCTCACGTGCTGCAGTGGGATTGATTCTGCTGTGCATGAGATGTTCCGCTGAAACCCCAGCTGATGCAGAAGGTCATAGGGCTTAAACAGGTCGGGCAGGGGACACACTGAGATCTAAAAAGAGCGAAAGAGGTTGCTTCAGGTGCAGTGTCTCTTGCTTTGGGATATGCATTCACCCAGAGAGCGCCATCAATCCACATAAGAAACAGGTTGGAAAACTGTCCAGAGAGTTGCTGCAGAAGTCGTAATTTTCACAGAGACAAAAAGTGATGAGAACCCCTGCAGAGGGTCGTAAAAGGAAAACGCCCTTAGATGAAAACGGCCAGTTTGGGAACAGTTTTCTTAAACTGGCCTTCGCAGTGCCCCCATGCCGTTTTTGAATGGCTTCCTCCCGAGCTAACAGCCCCCTTCCGTATCCGTTTCTCTTTTCTGCTTCCTTCTCCATGGTTGCTGTGGCAGGCATCCACGATGAAGTGGACTATTCTGAGAAACTGAAGTTCAGTGAAGACGAGGAGGAGGAAGAAACCCACAAGGACGGAAGGCAGAAGTGGTAAGAGGAATGAGTCTGTTGCCCGGGCCGCGGGGGGTGGGTGGGTGGGAAGAACCCACATCTACCCAGCGATGCAAGCGGCACAGGACACGTTTGTGGGTAGAGTAACTACATGCCCAGGGGAAGCAGGGAGAAGCATTCTGGTCCCCGCAAATGACTGGATGTGTTGGCGCTGCATCCGCCTGCGTACGTCTGTTGCGTGGGGGCACAGCCCCTTCATCCCACCCCACCCCGTCAGGCGGTTTTGTTCCCTGTTACAGGGACAGAGCCTACAGATGTATGCCCCGTAAGGCCCTGCTGTCCGTTTCTTATGAAGGCATATAGGAGGAGGCAGGGCCGGAGGCTTCCGTTCCCTCTCCCCTTCCCTGCTTGCTGGCCCTGCCTACCCACGCACTGTGTACACTGAACCCACACAAGTTGGTTCTGTGGCCGAGCCTCTGGGCCTTGCATTCAGCCGTGGCGGGGCAGCTGGGGAAGGACCCAGGCATGAGAACAGGCCTCCTTAAGAACATAAGAGAACATAAGAGAAGCCACTGCTGGATCAGGCCAGTGGCCCATCCCGTCCAACACTCTGTGTCACACAGTGGCCAAAAATACCAGGGGCCATCAGGAGGTCCAGCAGTGAGGCCAGGACACTAGGAGCCCTCCCACTGTCCCCCCCCCCAAGCACCAAGAATACAGAGCATCACTCGCCCCAGACAGAGAGTTCCTCTCTGTACCTTGTGGCTAACAGCCACTGATGGACCTCTGCTCCATATGCTTATCTAATTCTCTTTTGAAGCCGTCCATGCTTGTAGCTGCCACCACATAAGACCATAAGAGAAGCCAATGTTGGATCAGGCCAATGGCCCATCCAGTCCGACACTCTGTCACACAGTGGCCAAAAATACCAGGGGCCATCAGGAGGTCCACCAGTGGGGCCAGGACACTAGGAGCCCTCCCACTGTTGCCCTCCCCAAGCACCAAGAATACAGAAGCAGTCCTTGCCCCAGACCGAGAGTTCCTATCTATACCTTGTGGCTAATAGCCGCGGCTGGACTTCTGCTCCGTAATACCTGTGGGCTCAGAGCGATTTACAGTTACTCATGACATTTGGACTAACAATACTCATGGGGATAGGGAAGACAACATACCGTATTTTTAATTACAC
>NW_015164743.1:73660-98592 GCF_001447785.1 Gekko japonicus
CACTCGGCAGCTAACACCTTCCCAAAGGCAGTGGTGTGCCCCACCCCCTTACGGGTGGTCCCCAATTTATCTACTTGCCGGAGCTTTCGAATCGCTGGGTAGACGATGAGCTAGGACAGGGCTTGGTTGCTCACACCAGCACGGGGCTAGAACTGACAAAGCTTGGCAGTTCAGATGTTATAGTTAAGCAGGGGAATTATCCCCTTCTGGTCTCTCCCAGCCCCTCTGAGCTGGCGACGGGCCACCCCCTGTCCTGGTGGGGAGGGGGAATGGGTCCTTTTGAAGCCCAGCTGGAACTGCTGAGCATCCAAGGTGCCTGAATCGGCAGGAACAGCTGGGACCTTCGGAGGCAGCGGCAGCTCTCCCTGAGCTCGGCGGACAGCGCAGATGCCAAACACCTCCCAGAGGAAGGGAAGCACTGGGGCGACCCGACTGGCTTGGCTCGGCCAATCCGAAAAGCGCAAGAAGGCCTGCCGCCGTCGAGGAAGGTGAACGGCTGGGCCCCCCCTTCGGATTATCAGGTACTCGGCATTTCCTAAGCAGTCGGCTCTTCCTTAAACGGGTGCTTTCTCTTCATCTCCGCGAAGGGCAAAAGAAGGGGCATTGTGGGGAGGGGCTATGGCTCGGTGGAGCCTCTGCTTGGCACACAGACAGTCCCGGGTTCAGTCTCTGGTTAGAAGGACCAGGCAGTCGGTGATGTGAAAGGCCCAAGACCTTGGAGAGCTGCTGCCAGTTCGAGTAGACAGTACTCATCTGAACGTATAACACACGTTCATGTGTGAAGCAAGCCGTAAAACCTGTCCTGACCTTGAACCAGTCCCATGAAAATAGATTCATCTGGGTAGCCGTGTGGGTCTGAAACAATAGGGCAAGGTCTGAGTCCAGTGGCACCTTGAAGCCCAACAAAGTTTAATTCTGGATATAAGTGTCTCCTCATTACTTGCCCACCAGTAACTGGAATTCAGAGCCATGCCACTTGTGAACGTTTTGCTAACGCGGCTAGTAACCACTGGTGGACTCATTCTCCACGAATTTTGTCCAGGACCTTTCCCATACTGCTCTATAATAGTTGTCAGTGTACATAAGAGCATAAGAGAAGCCCATGTTGGATCAGGCCAGTGGCCCATCCAGTCCAACACTCTGTCACACGGTGGCCAAAAATACCAGGTGCCATCAGGAGGTCCAGCAGTGGGGCCAGGACATTAAAAGCCCTCCCACTGTTGACCCCCCCCCCAAGCACCAAGAAGACAGAGCATCACTTGCCCCAGAGCCCCTATCTATACCAGGACACTAGAAGCCCTCCCACTGGGGCCAGGACACTAGAAGCCCTCCCACTGTTACCCCCACCCCCAAGCACCAAGAAGACGGAGCATCACTTGCCCCAGACTGAGAGTTCCTCTCTATACATCAGTGGCTAAGAGCCACCGATGTATCTCTGCTCTGTATGCTTATCTAATTCCCTCTTGAAGCCGTCCATGCTTGTAGCTGCCACCACATAAGAACATAAGAGAAGCCAATGTTGGATCAGGCCAGTGGCCCATCCAGTCCAACACTCTGTCACACGGTGGCCAAAAATGCCAGGTACCAGTGTCACTTCCTGAGGCAGTGAGTTCCACAAGTCTGAAAACGAATCAAGTTGGCCACCTCTCTTTCTCTTCCAAGCAGACGTCTTGAGGTTGCCTCTTAAAAACAACTCCTTGCCTTTCCTCCCTCCCCTTCATTTGGCTTCCGCCTCTTTTCCCAGAAGCCCCCACTAGCATGCCTGAGGCAGCAGTCTTCCGAGGAGAAGGAGGAGAAGCTTCCCTTGAGGCAGAAGTTTATTCACTCGGAGATGTCGGAGGCTGTGGAGCGGGCCAGGAGGCGGCGCGAGGAGGAGGAGCGGCGGGCCCGGGAGGAGCGCCTGGCGGCCTGTGCTGCCAAACTGAAAGAACTGGACCAGAAGTGCCGGTTGGCCCAGAAAGGAGGAGGAGGAGGAGAGGGCCCCAAGCATGCCGAGGCGGAAGAGTCCAGACCCTCCGGGCCAGAGAAGAATGCTGCTCCCGAGAACAGCCACGCGATCCGAAGAGGTAGGGATGCGCTAGTTGGGGCACTCTTCGATGTCAGTAGCTTGGCCCAGAGGAAGGTCACTGTAGAAAGCAGCTGGGACGTCTCTTCAGACCAGCCCTTTAGACCAGTCATGGCCGTGCTTCACTGAGGCAGTGGGGATCAATGGTTAGAACACCAGACCAAGACTGAGGACACCCAGGTTCAAATCCCCAGGCCGCTCTGAAACGAAGGGGTTTGATCTTGGGCTTGCCACATTCACTTAACCGGACCGACCTCACAGGTGCGTTGCGAGGATAAAACGCTGCCCCTGAGTTCCTTGGTGGGAAGGGGGTTGGATGGAGTTCAATTGCCCGAGAAATCCTAGAGTGCTGGCTAGAAGTAAATTTAATTAAAAATCCAAAGGTTCCCAGGAACCCAAACTGCCCACAGAATAGACTGGCCTGCTTGAGTCTCTGCATGAGTCCTTGTTCTTACCTGGGCTTGCCTTGCGGCGGTAAATGCCACTGCCAAATGACATCTGGGCCTGCGGGATTTAATGCAGTTCTGCAGGGCCTGTAAGCCAGAGGTGTTCCACCGGGCATTGGGTTGAAGACAGCGGTGGTTTCCCACCTGTCTGGCACTCCTATACCCGGCCCTTCACTACCCAAAGGAGTCTCAGAGCGGCTTACAAACTCCTTTCCCTTCCCCTCCCCACAACAGACACCCTGTGAGTTAGGCAGGGCTGAGAGAGCTCTTGACAGAAACGGCTCTTTTTCAGGAACAGCTCTTATCAGAACTACGGCTTGCCCAAGGTCATCCAGCCAGGTGCAAGAGGAGGAGTGGGGAATCAAACCCGGTTCTCCCAGATTAGAGTCCGCACACTTACCACTACACCAAACTGGCACAAAGTGGCACAACTGGTAGTCTTAGTATCATCAGGCTGGTTATTGTATTTTTGTTATATTGTTGTTCTTTTAATTCTTAAATGACTATATGAACATTCTTATTGGTGTACACCGCCCTGAGCCCTGTTTTTACAGAGGAGGGTGGTTTAGAAGTCTAATTTAATAAATAAAATAATAAAATCAGCAGACAATTCAATCAATGCCAATGCAGAACTGTGTCAAATGTGTTGAACGGTCAATTTCCCAGAATGGTGGGTTCCCTGAAGTCCTTTGCAGGTTTTGGGAAGACATTCCTGTAACCAGGGCTATTTTGGGGGAGGAACGCACAGGAACGGAGTTCCGGCTGGCTCCCACGTTGGCCATGCCCAGCAGGAACTAATTAGCATAATAGGCCACACCCGATGGCAGAAACTCATTAGGATTGGCTACATTAGGGGTGTGTGGCCTAACATGCAAAGAAGTTCCTGCTACAAAAAAAGCCCTGGGTTTTGACAATAAACAAAGTAAATAGAATAAGAAGCAAAAGGTGGGTGTTGGCTGGATGACCACACTTCTGGTAACATGGGGTGTAGCCTAATATGCTAATGAGTTTCTACTGTTGGGTGTGGCCTATTATGCTAATGAGTTCCTGCTGGGCTTTTTCTACAAAAAGAGCCCTGCCTTTAACAGTGGAGCAGAGAAGAGGAATGTTTTCTAAGCCAGGGTGACAGTTTGCACGATCCCACCGAGGAGCCGGTGGACGGTCAGTTTAGGCTGAGATCTGTTCTTCTTCCCCTCTCTCGTCCCCAGCCAATCCTGACTTTCACAGCCAGGAAGCCACGTCTGGTTATGTGGAAGAAGAGACCCCCGTGGCATCAGTGGCTCATCGGAGCAGCAGCGAGGAAGAGCTGCGAGAGGCGGTGTCTCCAGGCCAGGAATTCAGCAAGTACCCCAAATCACTCCCGCCACGGTTCCAGCGACAGCAACAACAGCAGGTATGAGGTTCCGATCCAATGCCAAAGCAACAGCTGAGGGGGGGGGGTGCAAGGTACTGAAGAAGAAGCGGAGATTGGATTTATACTCCCGCCCTTCACTACCCGAAGGCGTCTCAGAGCGGCTCACAACCTCCTTTCCCTCCCCCTCCCCACAACAGATGCCCTGTGAGGCAGGTGGGGCTGAGAGAGCTCTTTTGAGAACTGACCTTGAGAGAACAGCTCTGAGAAAACTTGTGACTGACCCAAGGTCACACCAGCAGCTGCATGTGGAGGAGTGGGGAATCAAACCCGGTTCTCCCGGATTGGAGTCCGCGCTCCTAACCACTACACCAAACCGGCTCTCACACACTGTGAGTGACAGCAGAGTTGGGCTACCGGCAATGTTCCTTCTAAGCTGTGGAGCCTTGTGAGCAAAAATTCTACTGGCATTAACGTTGTGAGCAAGCGATTAGGCTGTTGCATAAATCAGTTTGCTCTGGAGCAATGCTCCCTCTACGTTTTGGAGTCTTGTGAGCAAAAATTCTACTTTATGAGCTATGGGCATTAAAGTTGTGAGTGAGGAATTTGGCTACTGCATAAACTAGTTTGCTCTGGAGCCATCCTTCCTGAGCTAAGACAAAAATCTGTGAGCTGGAGGCTAAAAAACTGTGAGCCAGCTCACACTAACTCAGCTTAGAGGGAACACTGCTCTGGAGCCATCCTTCCTGAGCCAAGACAAAAAATGTGTAAGCCGGAGGCTAAAAAACTGTGAGCCAGCTCACACTAACTCAGCTTAGAGGGAACACTGGCTACCAGTCCTCATTCCTTTGGAGTCCCCGGTAGGGCTGGTGGCAACCCCAGCATGCTTCCTGTTATTGAGCCACAGTCAGGGACACGGGTGACGGGGAGGTGGGCTTCTTTGCAGGCGGATCCACTGCAGGAATGGCCCCAGGTTGGCCTTTTAAAATCTCCTTCAGGTGAGCTTGCTGTAGTGGTGTAGTGGTTGAGTGCGCGGACTCTAATCTGGGAGAACCGGGTTTGATTCCCCACTCCTCCACTTGCACCTGCTGATGCGACCTTGGGTCAGTCGCAAGCTCTGGCACAGCTGTTCTTGAAAAAGAGCAGTTTGTGTCAGAGCTCTCTCAGCCCCACCCACCTCACAGGGTGTCTGTTGTGGGGAGGGGAAGGGAAAGGAGTTTGTCAGCCGCTCTGAGACACCTTTGGGTAGTGAAGGGTGGGGTATAAATCCAATCTCTTCTTCTTCTCTTCTAAAAGCAGTCTTCCTTGCAGTGGGGAGGTTGAAGAGGCAGTCATGCGGGAGCGCACTCTGAGGGGGTTGATCCTTTTGGGGCCTGGCACGCCCCGCCCCCGCCCCTGCCGTTTGCAGCATCGCCCAGCCTGGAATAGGGTCCAGACAGTGAAGCCCTTGTGGATGGATGGTGGTGGGCCTCAGGAAGGGGGGGGGCTTGTTTCAGTGAGGCTTGTGCAGGAGAATACTCGCCGTGGATCGTGAAGCCGGGTGTATTTGTGTGCTTGTCCCATGTGTTTCTTGTCCTGCATTTCAGCCAGAGGGGAGTTTACAGTTCGGAGGCTCTCCTTGCGCTGTCGTCGATGTGCTCCATGCTCACGGGTGCCAGTCTGGACCTTTCTCTCTCTCTCTCTCTGTCACTCTAGGACCAGTTGTACAGCAAGATGTCGAGCTGGCAGCAGCCCCAGGTGTACCCTCCGTCCTCCCACCCGCAGCGAACGTTCTACCCGCCCCACCCGCAGATGCTGGGCTTCGACCCCCGCTGGATGATGATGCCTTCTTACATGGATCCTCGCGTGGCCCAGGGGCGCCCCCCGGTGGATTTCTACCCTTCTGCCCTCCATCCATCAGGTAAGGGTTTGCATTTTTCCCCTCTTCCCGGTCTCGTTAACTCTTTCCGTTGACTCAGCCTAGTTTTGCTGGGCGGTTCCTCTTGGTTTCTCCTTCTAGTCGGCAGCCTCTAGACCAGAGGGCTCCCAGCCTTTTTGAGCCTGTGGGCACGTTTGGAATTCTGGCACAAGGGTGGGATAAACGCCTCAATAAATAAATAGAAGAAGAAGAGATTGGATTTCTACCCCGCCCTTCACTACCCAAAGGTGTCTCAGAGCGGCTTAAGAAGAAGGCGACATTTTCAGTACGCATACGTACTGAATGTCCTCTGGGGCCGCTTACTAACCGTCTTTGTTTGCCATCCTCTGCACTATTTGCTGCTTTATAGATGTTTTTAAAATATTGGATAAACTGTGTTTAAAATCGTTTTATCTTAACGGTGTACATTTCTGTTGTAACCCAGCCCTGCTGTGTTTGGAAGGGCAGGCTAGAAATTCAATTAATTAAATAGATAAACAATCAGTTGCTCACGGGCCGCATGAGAGCCCTGGGCGGGCCAGTTCTGGCCCCCGGGCCTTATGTTTGACACCCCTGCTTCAGAGCCTGAGGCAGTGGGAATGTCTTTCCCAGCACTTGTTACTACTGATGTTTTTTCTAGAGATGCCAGGGATTTAAAGCCCCACATGGCTTGGGATCGGGTATCTGAAGAACCATCTTCTCCCATATATGTTCCTGCCTGCCCGGGAATAAAGATCACAGGGGTGAGGCCCTCCTGACGGTCCCGTCAATCAGGGAAGCTTGTTTGGTGGGTAGACGATGGAGGGCCTTTTCAGTGGCAGCCCCCATGGTTATGGAACAACCTCCCCAGGGGAGGCAGCTGAAGACGGTTACACACAGGACCACATTTGGTTAAGTTTGCCAGCAAGAACTGTGTTGCGAGTTGAAATTTTGGTCTCTATTTTGTGTGTCTTATCGATGTTGTAAGCCACCTTGAGCCCATAAGGAAGAAAGGCAGCTAATAAATGTTTTAAATAGATCGAACCCGGGACCTTCTGCCTGCAAAATGCTAGTCCTGAGCCACGTTCCCCCACCCACCAGATCACATCTGTCCCTGGTTAGCAGTTACTTTTTAAGCAGGGGCCGTATTTTGCATTCAGTCGTTGCTTACGCCTGGTTTACACTCTCTCTACAGGGATTATGAAGCCCGTCATCCAACAGGACTCCATCAATGGGACTGCCTGTCAGTCAGAAGAGCAGAGCTGCCAGTCCTCAGTCCAACAGGACAGGAAAGTTTTTTCTGCGGAGTGTGCCCCAGTATGGGGTCAGGAGAGTTTCACCCCTTTGCAAAGCAAGACTTGCCCCATCTCACGCCCCAAGCAGACAGAGGGCATTTCCGGGGAGGGACTGCGTGCCAGGTGAGAGCACTTTTGCCTTGGGCTGGCTGTCAGTTGCTCATGCTGGAGAAGTGCTTATTGTGGGAGGGGCAAAGAGCTTGAGACATTGAAAGATGGCTTGGGATGGGTGAACCACCTTTTCTACAGGTTAAAAAAGCCAGCTCCAAAGCAGCTAATGTGGGGACCCCAGGAGACCCTGGTTGTGCAGATGAAAGGGTGGGGCTAACATCTGCATGGTGGAGCTGAAGCTGTTCTAGAGACCATTTGACCAAAATGCTTTTGTATTCTCAAAAATAAATTTGGGGGAAAGGGCACTCCTGAATTGTGTCTGTAAATAGGGGTGTGTGTTCGGTACAAACCAAACCGAACAAATACCCAAGAAATACCTTATCGGTATTTTTCGGGTATTTATTCAGTCGAATGCAGATTAGACAATCTGCTTCAGCTGCCGATATAGCTGGCCTGAATAGAAGCCGTTATTATTCGGCTTTTATTTGGGCCAGCTATGTCATCGAGTCGCACCACCACCACTGTAGTGGTGTGGCTTGGAGAAAGCATTCCCTTCACTCGTGGAGGCACGCTGTCGTGGCAGTACAACTCCCATGAGTGAAGGGAAAGCATTTTTAAATGCCTTCCATTCACTGGCATAGTCACCCCCCCACCGTGGCACATATCTGCAAGTGAAGGGAGCATGCATTTTAAAATGCTGAATAAATTCAGGTTTCCCGATTATTTACCCAAATCCCAATATCATATCGATTTTGGGATTTGGGAATATCGGGAAATACCGATATTTTTCCAGTCCAGTGGACTCAAATCTGTAAAAAGCCTATTTTTTGTGTGTGCACAACCCTATTTGTAAATCTTGAAATGTGCTTGTTAATCTAATTTTAGCTGTCTTGTGAAGAAGGGTGCTTTATGTAGGATAAGCTTGTATTTTCTGTTTTTTACATATTGAATGCCAAGTAATCCGATTTTCAAACGGTAAATTAAAAAAAGTCATTAAATTGCATTTAGATTTCAACCTTTCTCACTTACCTATGCTTCATTTGTCTGTCGTGCAGCACGCCTTCAGATATTTTTGTTTTATATGAGAAGCTGAGGCAACCCCAAATGGCCTAGGACGTATTAAAATCGGATATTTAAAAATTACATATTCATATGGTGCAGTGGTTTTGTGAGTTTTTGAATAAACCAGGGAATCAGCTGAGAGTGCAGATCTAGAATTCAGGTAGAGAAAGAAAACTTGCATGGCTCTGAGCCCCTTTCTTGACAGCTTGTTTGGGTCATTTTTTAGGAATGACAGCACTTATTCAGTGCCATCTAGCATGAACACCCAGCGAGATCTCTTTGAGGAGTCCAGGGATGACTACTTAAATGCCTTTGATGAGAAGACCCAAGCAAACTTTGACAGCTGCATCACCTCCTCCCAGCGGATGAGCCAGGACCGCCTCTTCCAGAGCCAGGAAAGCACATCAGACGCATGCATGTCGGACTCCCGCCACATGAACCTGAGGAATTCCCCCTTTGAGCCCAGCCTGCCCCCTGCTGATAAGAAAGCAGAGTACAATGGCTGGGACGTCAGCCATTATCCAAAACCCACAGATGGGACGGCTTCTGCAGAGGAGGAGGTGTCCCGGGACGAACAGCCGTTTAGTGATGAGGCATGGAGGAAAGAAGGAGCCACCACCAAACAAGCCCCTGCCGAGACAGGATGGACTCCCGAGAACCGGAACGGCAGCAACCAGCAGCAGGAGCAAATGGGAAGGGCTCGTAGATCTGGCCCGATAAAGAAGCCGGTGCTGAAAGCTCTCAAAGTTGAGGAAAAGGAGAAAGAGCTAGAGAAGGTTAAGGTGGAGGTAGAAGAAGCCTCCCACCCGGCTGAGGAGAAGGCCCCGCCTCAAAAGACTACCGAGGTGGGCGACGACAATTCAGAAGCTTTGCTCCAGTCCGCTCGCTACCATTTGCTGGACAACAAGAGCTCATCTCGGGCTGCTGTCCGAGAAGCCGACAGACCTCAGGAAGACGAGGAGCAGCAGCAGCAGGAAGAGGAGGAGGAGGAGGAGGAGGAGAATGGGAAGGCCTGGGAGGGCAAGCATCAAGCACGGGACTCCGGCGACCTTCCCCCCACCAAAAGGAGCAACTGGATCTTCATTGACGAGGAGCAGGCTTTTGGCGGGAGGGGCCGTGGCCGTGGCCGAGGATTCAGAGAGTTCACGTTCAGAGGCCGCGGCAGCGCGGTCGGCTGCGGTGGCGGAGGAGGCGGCGGCAGCACCACCGCCAGTGGCACCCGGGGAGCCTACAACAACAGCAACAACAATGTGGTCAGCAGCGCCCAAAGAAGCAGCCGAGGGCGGGCCTTGAGGGAGTTTAACCAGCCGGAGGAGTTTCCGCGCGGGAAGCCCAGGCGCAGGATCGCCAGCGAGACCCACAGCGAAGGTTCGGAGTACGAAGAGCTCCCCAAACGGCGCCGTCAGCGGGGCTCTGAGAACAGCAACGAAGGCTCGCTCGCGGAAAGGGAGGAGGGCGATCTCAAGAAAGGAGATTTCCAGGACTCCTGGCGGTCCAATAAGATCTATTCGGAGGACCACGCCGGCTTGGATGCGAAGACGAGGGGCCCACGAGCGTTTGGCCGTTCGCTGCCACCCAGGCTTAGCAACTCCGGGTATGGGCGAAGAGGCTTTGTTTCCAAGGAACCGCTGCAGTGGCAAGGGAGGAGCGGGGGAAGCACGTGGCAGGAGTATAGCCATGGCACACCCTTGGACACCTTTGGGGTTAGGCGCCAGCCCGACAGGGACTACGGCCAAGACTCTTATAAGCCCCCAGACTCCTTTAGCAGGCGGGCCTTTGAGGAGGATCCCATTGACAAGAGGAACTACTTCCCGGAGGATTACGGGGGTGACCCCGAAAACACCGAGAACCGCCCCTTCCGTCGACGGCGTCCGCCACGCCAAGACAAACCCCCCAGGTTCAGGCGCTTGAGGCAGGAGCGGGAGTCTGTTGGGCAGTGGAGCCCCGAGGATGGCGGAACCAACCTCTTAGCTTGCCAGTGGCCCAGGGGAGCAAAGCTGAACGTGACGGACCGGAACGGCACTTCCGTCCGAAGATCTCCCGAACTGCCCTACCAGAACTCGTCCGACCACGCCAACGAGGAGTGGGAGACAGCCTCCGAAAGCAGCGACTTCAGCGAGAGGCGGGAGAGACGCGAGGGCGTCTCGGAGAGCGACGCCCAGCTGGACGGCAGTCTTGTCGGCGGCGGCTTGGGGGAGAAGAGGGAGCAGGCCAAGAGGAGCTTTTCCAGTCAGAGACCCCTTGTGGACCGACAAAGCAGGAAGGTCGATCCGGCAGGATATGGCGAAAAAGGTGGAAGAACTAGCGGAAGTGGGACCTCTTCCCACTACGAAGGCCAGTCCAGCGGAGCACAGATAAAAAGCAAAAGGTATCACCTCTGCAACCCTTTAAATAAATGTAGATGCTTTTGTTAAGGGAGGACATTGCCGCCTCTGTGCAGCAGAAGGTCTTGCAGTAGACAGATATGTGATGCGATAACCATCTCCAACTACTTGAAGGGCTGTCATAGAGAGGACGGTACGGAGTTGTTTTCTGTTGCCCCAGAAGGTCGGACCAGAGCCGATTGTTGAAATTAATTCCAAAGAGTTTTCGGTTAAACTTTAGAAAGAACTTCCTGACACTTAGAGCCGTTCCTCAGTGGAACAGGCTTCCTCGGGAGGAGGCGGGCTCTCCTCCTTTGGAGGTTTTTGAGCAGAGGCTAGATGGCCATCTGACAGCAGCGCTGATTCTGTGAACTTAGGCAGATCGTGAGAAGGGAGAGCAGGAAGGGCTGCATCGGTACTTCGTTCTTGTGGCCTTTTCTTACACATCCAGGGAAATGCTGATCACCACTTTGGGGTCAGGAAGCAATTGTTCTCCAGGCCAGTTTGCCCGGGGATTCTGGGATTCTTTTGTCATCTCCTGGGCGTGGAATGGATTCCTGGGGGGTGTGAGGGGGAGGCACCGTGTTTCCCCGAAAATAAGACACTGTCTTATATTTATTTTTTCTCAAGAAGACACACTAGGGCTTATACCACAAATGCATAGAAATCCTGCTAGGGCTTATTTTTTGGGTAGTACCTATTTTCTGGGAAACAGGGTAGTTGTGAATTTCCTGCAATGTGCAGGGGGTTGGACTAGATGACCCTGGAGGTCCCTCCCAACTCTATGATTCTATGTCAACAGAGTGTCCCCACATCCTTTTGCTGACGTTTAGAGATAGTGTTGCCCTTTGGGGAATATACTCTCTCTTCAGAGTTTGACCGTCTTTCATTAGTTGCTGCTCTGTAATATGAGAAATAAATTTCCTGTCATGTGAACCTTTCTAGGAAAAAAATGCACAAGTTGGTCAAAGTTGTGTGAGAAATTTTCTCAAAAGAAACTGATGGGCTGGTGTCATGGACCATGGCAGTGCCGGTTCACTCAGAAAGGGCGGAATGGTCTCTGGGCTCAGGCCCTTCCTCTACGTCTCACACCTTGTGGCCATCCTGTCCCATTCTGATGTGCCTGGGAATTTTCTTGCTTCTCCATCTTCTTGGTGTAATGGTGAAGTGCGCGGATTCTAATCTGGGAGAACTGGGTTTGATTCCCTGCTCCTCCACTTACAGCTGCTGGATGACCTTGGGCAAGCCGTAGTTCTGTCAGAGCTGTCCTTGAAAGAGCAGTTCTCTCAGAGCTCTCTCAGCCCCATTTACCTCACAAGGGAGTCTGTTGTGGGGAGGGGAAGGGGAAGGAGTTTGTAAGCCCCTCTGAGACTCCTTTGGGTAGTGAAGGGCCATGGGGTATAAATCCAATTTTTTTTCCTCCTCCTCCTCCTCCTTCCCCCTTTAAATTTCCCTCCCCCCCTTCAATTGGGGTGGGGGGAGCCATAACAAATCATGGGCAGTTTATACCAGGGGCTGATTCCCAGGATCAACTTGCAAGCATCTTGCGTCCGTTATAAAAGTAACTTGTAAAAGTTGCAATCACTGAAAAGTCCCTTAGTTTCAGAGAAGAGCAAGACTAACAGCATTTGTGGCCGGGTAAGAGCTTTTGTGAGTCACTGCTCACTTCTTCAGATCTGAAGTATCTGAATAAGTGCAAGTCAAAAGCAAAAACCACCAGCACACGCTATATAAAGCCCGTATATAAAGTCTAAATAATTGTTACAGTGTTGTCTAATATTATGTATTAAGAAATAAATTTTGGGGGGGAAATTAAAGAATGAAAATGGTGATGTTAAATAATTATTAAAGTACACCATCTCAGAATAATAAATACCACCTTAATGTTGTATACAAAATGAGGCACAAACAAGTCATGTACGAATTGCTCACAAATAACCATAAAGCAGGGGTGTCGAACTCATTTGTTATGAGGGCCGGATCTCACATAAATGAAGACCTTGTTGGGCCGGGCCATGTGTGTCATGAAATGTAATGCCAGGTAGCGGAGATATAAACTTTATAAAGCACACAAACACGGAGGGATTTTTTTAACTTAAAATAGAAACATGTTTAAAACGGTAGCACTCTTGCAATATTTTTCTTATTTAACCGTATCTGATCACTGACACTTCTCGCTCTGAATCATTGCATCAAAATGTCTGTGCTGTTGCAATCCTGAGTATGCTGTTCAAGTGTGTATCTGTAAGCGGCAAACCTACTTTTGATTTATTGACATTCACCACAGAAATCTGATGCTCAAAGCTCTGAGCCTAGGAGCCAGGTTAAAACATGAAATGGCTGAGTGATTAAGAGAGTCTGGCAACGCAAGCTATTTTGCAGCAGCAGCAGCAGCAACAGCAGAACTGGAAGCAGGAGATGGCCAGTTCCACAGCAGGCCTGATGGAAGCCCTCCGGGGGCCTGATCCGGCCCCCTGGGCGCCTGATCCGGCCCCTGGGCCACATGTTTGACACACCTGCCATAAAGGATGTCAAACAATACAAATGAAAAGTCTTCAAAAGCACCTGTTGTGCACCTTCAAAACCCACAAAGACGAGCCCCGGTTCAGTCGCTCGTTTCAAATTGGATCTTCTTCGGTGCATTGTGTTTGCTGCTTTTGAAGTGTCGTCTTCAATCAAGAAGCATAGAGTGCTGTCACTTAGTGAAAGAACTGAACATGGGGGCAGTTGGCCTTGAAGCCTAAACAGCACATAAATGTCTTCCAGTGGGAATCACCCCTCCTAATTTTACTGGCTCAGGCTGCGGTCACGCACACAAAACAATCCACTTTCAGTGCACCTTCCAACTGGATTTTACTGCGCGAACTGGCAAAATTGAGTTGGAAAGTGGATTGGAAGCGGATTGTTTTTTTTGTGTGTGATCGCATCCCAAGTTGCCACTCTCACAAGGCTGGACTATGTATCCGAAGAAGGGAGCCGTGACTCACGAAAGCTCCTCCCCTGCCGCAAATTTTGTTCATCTTCAAGGTGCTCCTGGACTCTTGCTCTTCTCTGCTGCTGCAGACAGGCCAGCACGGTCTTTGTTTCAGAGGGTAGCCATGCTGGTTTGCAGTACAACCACCAGATTTGAGTCCACTCGCACCGCAGAGACCAGCAAGGTTTTCGGGCGATATGCTTTCGAGAGTCAAAGTTCCCCTTTGTCAGATCTGATCAAAAGGACCTTTGACTCTCAGAGCTTATACCCCCAAATCAGGGCCGGCTCACCCACTAGGCGAAGTAGGCATTCGCCTAGAGCGCCGGGCCTTGGATGGGGCGCCAAGCTGTGCCTCCCCCCCTCCTCCCCCCTTTGGTGGTGGCGGGGGGAGAGGCGGTGGTGGCGGCAGCAAAAGGGTGGCTGGCTCCAGAGGTCTCCAGGTCGCCAGGCCCCACCGGGAGGTTGGCATCTGCGCCACAAGGCAGCCTCGCCTAGGGCGCAGAAACACCTCGAGCCGGCCCTGCCCCAAATGTTGTTGGCCTCTAGGGTGTTACTGGACTCGAATCTAGTCGAAAAGTACCTGTGAGCTGAGGGTCAGTGTTCAGTGCTCACTTGCATTTTGAAGGGAAGATGTGCAGTCGGTGCATGGCAGCTGGTTTCATCTGTAAAACAAAAAATGTCTTGTGAGCAGTGACTGTTGGGGAATAAGAAGAAGAAGAGATTGGATTTATACCCCGTGCATCACTATCCGGAGGTGTCTCAGAGCGGCTTACAAACTCCTTCCCCTTCCCCTCCCCACAACAGACATTGTGATATGAACACTTTTGGTACTAACAATCATACTAACAGGGATAAGATCTCCTCCTCTTGGGGTTTTAGCATAGTGTGGTTATCTTTCCTTTATCCCTAGTTGTAGTTCCCTTCCTAATATTTTCTTTGTAGTTATGTAAGTAAAGGTAAAGGTTCCCTTGCTCGAAAGCCAGTCGAATCCAACTCTAGGGTTGCGGTGCTCATCTCCGTTTCAAAGCCGAAGAGCCAGCGCTGTCCGAAGACATTTCCGTGGTCATGTGGCCGGCATGACTAAACGCCGAGGCGCACGGAACGCTGTTACCTTCCCATTGAAGTGGTACCTATTTATGTACTTGCAATGTCTTGCTTTCGAACTGCTAGGTTGGCAGGAGCTGGAGTTAGAGACGGGAGCTCACTCTGTTATGCGGCACACTTGGGTCTCGAACTGCTGAACTACCGACCTTCTACAGCCTTTGGGCTTTTAAAACAAAACAAAACAGACACCCTGTGAGGCAGGTGGGGCTGAGACAGCTCTGACAGAAACTGCTCTTTTTCAAGGACAGCTCTTATCAGAACTACGGCTTGCCCAAGGTCATCCAGCCAGGTGCAAGCGGAGGAGTGGGGGAATGAAACCCGGTTCTCCCAGATTAGAGTCCGTGCACTTAACCGCTACACCAGACTGGCTCTCAACTGCTCCTCATCCCCCCCCCCCACCTTGTTGGCACTCTTTTCTAATAGGAAATCGGAGGCTGGGAGCCAAGAGAGGATGAGGAAGCTGGAAACAGGGAGTGATAGAATTCCCATTGGTGACGGTGAATACTTCGCCCCCCCCAAGCCACTGTAGGTCACACTGGATTACAGAAAACCACTGATGAAATTTCAAGCCCCTCCCCGCCACCCAGTGATGACTAGAAACTTGCTTGAGAGCCAGCGTGGTGTAGTGGTTAAGAGTGGCGGACTCTAATCTGGAGAACCAGGTTTGATCCCCACTCTCCCTCCATATGATGCCTGCTGGGTGACCTTGGGCCAGTCACAGCTCTCTCAGAGCAGTTCTCGAAAGAGCTCTCTCAGCCCCACCTACTTCACGGGGTGTCTGTAGCGGGGAGAGGGAGGGAAAGGAGATTGTAAGCTGCTCTGAGTGCAGGGCAGGGGATGAATCAAGTCTCTTTTTCTTCCTCCTCTTCCTCTTCCTCCTCCTCCACCTCTTCCGCCTCCGCCTCTTTTGTGAAAGGTGAGCTGGATTAGCATCAAGCGTGGTGTGACCCATGCCAGCTGCTTCAGTAATTTAAAAATCGATTTAAAAATGTGATTCTTCTAGGGTAGTGTGGCATCGTGTGCATGCATAAAACTCTGTGCCAGTAATCAGTGTTCCCTCTAAGCTGAGTTAGTGTGAGTGAGCTCACAGGTTTTTAGCCTCCGGCTCACACGTTTTTGTCTTAGCTCAGGAAAGATGGCTCCAGAGCAAACTGATTTATGCAGCAGCCAAATAGCTCGCTCACAACTTTAATGCCAGAAGCTCACAAAGTAGAATTTTTGCTCACGGGACTCCACAGCTTAAAGGGAACATTGCCAGTAATCCTAGCAGCAAACCTGTAAGGTCGGGCAGTGTTAAGTCAGATGAGGAGTTGAGGCAACGGAGAGATACACTGTCTTGCCTCCGGCCGTGAGTTTGTGTGGTGGAGGGGAGACTGGGCCAGCGGGCTTGGATGGACCAAGGGTCTGTTTCAGTGGAATGCCGTGTCAGGTGCTCACGTCTGTGTCTTCTCTAGATCTCCGGAAGAAGGAGGAGGCCTGGACCCCGGCGGCCCCGGCAGCAGCCATTTGGTCTACGGCTCCCCTGCCACCTTGAACAGCGCCGAAGGGCTGGGGGAGAAGCCGGAGAGAGAACAGAAATCTGCCACGCAGCAAGCTGGCGAGAAGGGAGAGGCCATCTCTCAGTTTGAGCTGAGCTACGGAAGTAAGTCTGCCGAGGAGTCTCCTTCGAGTGCTCCCGGGACGAAGAATCAGTCCACGGAAAATTAGAAATGTTCCCTCCCCAGAGGAGAGGCCTTGGGGTGGGCAGCCGTTTATTCCACCGTCTGAGATAAACTTCTGGGATTTCCACCTTCTCTGCTCCTGAGGATCTAGGGGTGACCGTGGGGTCCTTGATAATAGGAGGATCTCCTCAGTGGCTTCCTCAGCAGCCCTGGTCTCTGACTGCAGCTTTGCTCGTGGGCTGTCCAGGCGTCTGGGTTGACAGGTATGGCTGGCTGCATTTTCTCTGATCCCCCGTGGGAGCTGAAGGGCCCAGGAACTGCAGGGTCTGCCAGGGTTCCCTCTAAGCCGAGGGTTCCCTCTAAGCCAGTGTTCCCTCTAAGCCGAGTTAGTGTGAGCAAGCTCACAGTCCTTTGGCCCCCTGCTCACACATATTTGTCTCCGCTCAGGAAGGATGGCTCCGGAGCAAATGAATTTATGCGGTAGGCAAATAGCCGACTCGCAACTTTAATGCCAGCAGCTCACAAAGAAGAATTTTTGCTCACAAAACCCCTCCGCAGCCTAGAGGGAGCCTTGGTTTCAACCTCTGTGGGTTCAGCCATCCTGGCGTCTTGGTCCTCTGCTGAGGACTTACTAGACCCAACCAGTGTTCCCTCTAAGCAGAGTCAATCTCAATCCAAAGCCTTTTATTGGCATATAAATAAAAATACAGTAATCTAAGTACACACAGAGTCAAATTAAAATTGCCGAGTAACATCACAGCGTATCATCATAAAGAAGAACCTAATTCATCATAACATTTATCAGGCTGTAGGGCCATGGCACTGCAGAGAAACTTTGCTGTTATTTCGGTTATTTCTGTGTCTGTGTTATCGAGCAAGAAAAGAACCCTAAAATCATCAGGGGACTCTAAAAAATGGCCTAATATGGGATATAGAAGATCCCGACGGGACGCCAAATAGAGAGGGCACTGGAAGAGAACACGGGCAACAGTTTCTTTTTCTTTTTTAAACTTTTTTTATTGTTTATTAACCATATAACAATCAAACATAGAAAAGAAATAAAAATTATAAAATATAACTTTAAACTTCAATACATTTATGCTTATTTCTTACACAACTGCAATTCTTATAAAAAACCATATTATAACAGTGTGAATCCACTTTCCATAAAAAGAATGTTTATGACACTATAAATTCAATAAAGAGCAATGCTTTTATACTTTTCTGGCATTTGTGGTATCCCTGTAGCATAGTTAGAAATATAATCAAAACATACAAACCATTTTTCCACAAAGTTAATGTTTTTTAGTTGAGCCTGAGCTACCAGTAGTTGTGTTGCTATTTTATCTGTTACTATTAAGTCCCACAGTTTAGAATACCATTCCTGCATTGTTGGTATTCCTTCTTGATTCCATTTTTTCGCTATCAATGATTTTGCTGCTGATAGAAATATTGAGAGAACTTCTATATTTTGTTTAGTGAATTTTTGTTGTGGCCAATAGTTGAGCAATACAGATTCCGGCGAGTTTGGGAGAACATAGCCTGTTATTTTATTTATTTCTTGCAAAATCAAGTCCCAGAAGTTTAAAATTTTTGGACAATTCCACCAACAATGCAGGAAACTACCTTTTTGTCCACACCCTTTCCAACAATTAGGGTTACTTTTAAATTTACACAAAAATAACCGATTTGGAGTCAGGTACCATCTAGAGTATATCTTAAATGATTGTAACCGGATTATTAGGTTATTAGTTTTGAAATGGGCAACAGTTTCAACACAATCCTTCCTACAAGGACAGCACCTGCTAGGATAGGGAATCCCTTGGAATCTATATCTTGCCTAAGCAGAGTAAGTGTGAGCTAGCTGACAGTTTTTTAGCCTCCGGCTCACACCTTTTTGTCTGAGCTCAGGAAGGATGGCTCCAGAGCACACTGACTGACGCAGCAGCCAAATCTCTCCCTCACAACTTTCATGCCAGCAGCTCACAAACTAGAATTTTTGCTCACAAGACTCCACAGCTGAGAGGGAGCGTTGGACCCAACCATGATATTTTTCATAGCCCGTGTGTGTGTGTGTGTGTGCAGAGGGGGAGATATGTATCTATGCGTTTTTTTATTTTTATTTGATGATCTTTTTTTGTGTGTGGGAAGGGTTTTTGCTTGGCTATGGTCAAGCCCCAAAGACAGAAGCCAAGAGAAGTGAGGAAACTGAAGTATCCTTTCCTTTCTGTTCAGATGGCATCCTGGACAGCCGTCTTTCGGGGCCCGCTGAGGAGAGCGAAGTGGGCCCGATGGGCGGGGAAGGCTTCATCGAAGTCCTGACAAAGAAGCAGCGGCGGCTGCTGGAGGAGGAGCGGAGGAAGAAGGAGCAGGCTGCCCAGGTGAGGAGCGGGGGGCCGGAATGCTGTCGGGGGCGCCCAGGCAGTTTCCCCAGGAGATCTGGGTGTATGCTCGGCCAGCCGTTTTCAAGCTGAGTTCCAGGGAACACTGAGGCTGTTTTATCACGTGGTCCTCAAGAGGATGAAGAATGGAACACAAGTGTGTATGTGGACACTTTCCCCAAACCACCACCCTTTCCCCTTGGCTGTGTGTGAGAGAGTTTATGCCTGGCTCTAATCCTGTGGGCTCAGAGCAGATTTTTGAAACGTAAACCTCTCTGAACAGTGGAAGAGCCCTGCTGGATCAGATCAGTGGTCCGCCTTAGTCCAGTATCCTGCTTTACACAGTGGCCAGCCAGTTTCTCTGGAGGCCCAACAACAGGGCTTAGAGGCCAAGGTCTCGCCCTGATGTTGCCTCCTGGTACTAGGATTCAGAGATAGACTGCCTCTGAATATGGAGGTTCTCTTTAGTCACCATGGCTCGGAGCCACTGATGGACCTGTCCTCCATGAATCTTTCTCGTCCCCTGTTAAATCTGTCTGTGCCTGTGGCCTTCCCTGCATCCTCTGGCAGTGAATTCCCACATTTCAATCGTTCGTTCTGTAAGGAAGTATTTTTCTTTTGTCCGTCATGCATCTACTGCATATCAGCTTCATCGAATGCTCTCAAAGGACACAGAATATAAATGAATTATTTAAGAACATAAGAACATAAGAGATGCCAATGTTGGATCAGGCCAAAGGCCCATCCAGTCCAACACTCTGTATCACACAGTGGCCAGAAATTTGTTGGATAAAAGAGGCCGGCTGAAATTTTAAAATAAAACACAAAAACTGAAACAGCCGTGAAAAAAAAAATTTTTGGCTAAACATTAGGAAGAACTTCCTGACAGTCAGAGCGGTTCCTCAGTGGGACAGGCTTCCTCGGGAGGTGGTGGGCTCTCCTTCTCTGGAGGTTTTCAAACAGATTCTGTGAATGTAGGCAGATCGTGAGAAGGGAGGGCAGGAAGGGTTGCCTCAGTGCTTAGTTCTCGTGGCCCTTTCTTACACGCCCAGGGAAATGCCGATCACCACTTTGGGGTCAGGAAAACATTTTTCTCCAGGCCAATCTGGCCAGGGATCCTGGAAGTGTTTTTTTGGCCTCTTCTGAGCATACAGCAGGGGTCACTGGGGGTGGGGGGGGGAGGTGTTTGTGAATTTCCTGCATTGTCCAGGAGGTTGGACTAAATGGCCCTGGAGGTCCCTTCCAACTTCATTCTGTGATTCTCAAAAAGGAGAATGACTGGCTAGGCAGTAGAGCTCAGTCTTTCGTTTGGGTGGGGAGGGCTTTACTTAGTCTATCTTTCTATCACATTGTCAAGGAGTTGAGTGTAACTTAACATGGTTCTTTCCTCCTTTATTTTATCTTCATAACAACCCTGTGAGGTTGGCTAGGCAGAGAGCGTGTGACTGGCCCAAACGCGCCCTCTTGCCTCTTGTGTGTTCTGTGCAAATTGGGCCCTATGCCAGTCTTAGATCCTGGCATTGGCCTGTCTTTGCCAAGCCTCCCCTTTAGATGGCCTTCCAGCATCTCTGATGTAAATCATGAGACTGTGTTCAAAACCTTTGCAGACCATGGGAATCCCACAGACCTGTGTTTTTCTTCCCCAGGTTCCAGCCAAGGGCCGTGTCCTCCAGTCTCGGATGCCCCCTCGCTTTGCCAAGAAGCAGAACAGCATGTGCCTCGAGCAAGGTGATGTTTCGGTGTCTGGAAACAGCCTGGGCACAGAAATCTGGGAAACCAACAGCCCAGGTAAGCTGGATGGGTCTGGAATCTATAGTCTGTATGCTTCAGGCACAGCATTTTTTAGCACCTCAGCGTATCATAGCTTTCTTTCTTCTTCTTTTTTTTACTTTAAAAAAGAGATAAGTTTCTAGCCTTTACAGCTTCTGGAAACTAAAGCAAGTAGTTCTGGGGTGTAAGGGGGAAAGAAAAATAAACATAAGGCACTTTTAAAACAAGTATTAAAGACAATATAGACGTGAATGAATTAATAAGTCTAGGTAATAACCCTGTTTCCCTAAAATACATTATTCTGGTGACTTTTCAGCAGCCAACATAGGGGGGCAACTCAGTGGGCTTTGCAACACTATATGATTGGATCCAGTGTGGGTATTGGGGGCCAAATTCCCTGCGGTCCAGGTTTACACATTTAAACGCACATGAAGCTGCATTACACTGAAGCAGACCATTGGTCTCTCAGGGTCAGTATTGTCTATTCAGACTAGCAGCAGCTCTCCCAAGTTCTGAGGTCAGGGAGGTTCACGTCACCTACTGCTTGGTCCTTTTAACTGGAGATGCCTCCACATCGTCACCCGGGTCTTCCTTGGAGGTCTCCCATCCAAATGCTAACCAGGGCCGACCCTGCTTAGCAGCTGAGATCTAATGAGATTGAGCTAGCCGGGGCCGTCCAGGTCAGGGCATCTTCCGTATACAGCAGCTTTATCTCTCCTTATATATAATTGAGTAGTGAGGTGGCACTTTCTGAACATTCCACACGCCCCTAAATCAGTTGGCTCCATGATGTGTCCCTCAGAAGCTGTCCCTGTCCACTGGCTGCATTGCCTGAGGTCCCGCCCACAGAAGCGGCGCCCACCAAAACTTTCCTCAGAAGACGGTTGCTTCTCTCCGGCAAACACAGCTGCTGCCTTCACTCTCCTCGCCGGACAACGATTGATTCCCTCAGGGGACAAAACCCACTGTCTTTAGCCTCCAAGCCAAGTTTGCTGAGGCAACACTTTCCACCATGGAAAAAAATCCCACCAAGTAAACAGCTGTCAGCATAGTTGAGGCGGGGGGACCAGCCCAAGTTATTACAAAAAAGCCAGTGGATACGCACACAAGCAGAGATAGAGGATGGGACCAGACACACAGAAAACAGGAAACCAAAGACCCGAGGCATGCTGCAAAGCAGAAATACAGACACAGTCACAGGCAGAAATACATTTGCATACTGCCCAATTGCAGAAATTACTTCACAGAGCCCTGTGTGCTGCATTTTTTGGCCCACATTGTATGACCTTCGACACCAGCTATTGTGTAACATAGGGTATGTGAGACTTTACTTCCACATTTGTGCCTTTCTATTACATACTGCTAATATGTACTTAACCTGCTTCCAGCCAATGCATTCGTTACACATCACATCTTTCTAGATCTTGTTGTATTGCTTTTACAATGGGCTTTACTGCTAGTTAGTATTATTTACAAAATTTACACCCCGCCATTCTGCCCTTACAAGGGCTACCAAGGCAGCTCACAATTTAAAACATACATGATAAAATCACGTTAAACTTTAAAATTACATTTTAAAACCCTGGCTTGAGAGACTGCACTAGTTTGTGAATTCAGACAACGGAATCAGTCACAATTCAGGCAAGTCACACAAATCCTGGTGTGAAATCCTGGTTTTTGTGCCAGTGGACCATTCTGGGTTGTGTTGGACCACTGGTAGTTAATGACTCCACTTCACCAGGGTTGGATCAAGCCATGGTTTAGCATGTCTTCTGAGCGCATCTTAACTCTGTGCTCTTCCAGCAGCTCTCTCGGTTCAATCGCCGGGCACCGATTCCTGGAGTAAACCCGGCAATGCCTTTACCAGCAACGAGTCCGGCTCCACTGAGGTAAGCGGCACCGTTTCGCTGTCTCTCTCCGTGTAGACATGCATGCAGAATAGACAAGCTGATGTCTCTGAAATGCTGTTAATTCTTACCAGGTTTTCCTGTTAGGTTTCCTACTGGGCTTGCGGAACTGGGGACTTACAGTTGTTTCCCTAGCAGCAAACTCAGTGATGGTGGACAGCTGTCTCTGAGTAGCTGAACTTCATAAGCAGTTGACAGCTACTGGGAAGCGTCAGTTGTGTTTTAGAGGGGCGCTCTTAGTTCACAAGGGGAGATGGGGAGATGCAACGGGCCAGGGTAGAAGCCTGCGGCAACAGATTGTAGGTCTTAACACACACACACACACACACACACACAAGTAGAGATGTAAAATTTCCAGAAATTTTGAAGCTCGGGAAAAAAACCCGGGTTTTTTCCAGTTTTTTCCCGAAAAAAACCCGGATTTTTTTGGAAAAATTGAAAAAAATGCTACATTAGCATTTCTTTTGTCTTTTCTAGATTGAAAGTCATTCTGTTACTTTAGGAACATAAAATATGACTATGGACATTTTTACTTGGCATGAAATTATCACAACTAGCATATTAAAAATATAGTGTATCCAAACAATTATTACAAACAGAATACCCACCCACATGCAAAAACAAAACTGAAACCTTTTTATTGTCTTCTGACAATAGCACCTCCTAAAGGAAGAAATGCATCTTGTTCTTGCATTGGAGAGTTCAGTTTGTAACCTACAGCTTGCTTGTCCTCAGTGCACAGAAATTAGATCAATCTGATACCATATATATATATTTTAGAAATGATTTGGAAAATATTTGAACACCTTGTCTTAAAATATTTTATTCATCATGTTAAAATAAAACGTTCCATAATCAATTTTTCCGTTTTTTTTTCCCGGGCCTTCACATCTCTACCCCCAAGTCCTGTGCTGTGTTCCCAGGGTCCGTGACAGGTGTCCCAGGATTATGTGGTGAGCGAGCTATCTGAAGAGAGCCAGTTTGGTGTAGTGGTTCAGAGCGGCGGACTCGAATCTGAAGATCTGGGTTCGATTTCCCGCTCCTCCACTTGAAGCCAGCAGGGTGACCTGGGGTCAGTCACAGTTCTCTCAGCCCCAAAGATAAACCCAGCTCACCACAAAAAGAGCTAGAGTTTCAGGCTGCCAGGCGATCTTCGGATCTCCTGGCTATACTACATCCACTGCCATACGTTAATTAGTTTGTCTCAAGATAGGGAGCTGGGAAACTACAGTGCTTGCTTTGAGTTTTCTTTGTGCGTTGTCCAGAAAACCGATTCCCTCCTTGGTTGTGGTAGGACTGTTCTAAAGGTTGACCCGATCGCTGAATCGATCTGTGATCGATTGGCCTGTGTGCCCCAGGTCTTAGCAGCTTCACCCATCTTGAGGCCTTATCTGTGGCTGGTAAGGAGGAAATACCCTGGGGACAGCACCTTGGCGCACAGGTGTCCTGCAGCGGTTGCTTTAGGATGGGTCTGTCTTTTTTAGATGCTTTAGTGTGCACTTGTTCTCTTGGAGGCATGCCGCTGTGTGGGGCCCCCACCTGCCAGAGGAGGTAGCCGAAAGGAAGGCTGGGTTTCTGCTTGTTGGGAAACGAACGCAAAGTGTTGTAGGTGGCCTCTCATGACCCCAGTAGCCCAAAGCCCAGGGAATTTATCCCCCATCTGGAATCAGAAAGGAATCAGAATTGTGCTGCATCTTCTTCAAACTGCCTCCCAAACTGGTCATATTGCAAAAGATATCCCCTTTTTGTGTGTCTGAATTCAGATGGGAGCGGAAGTTATAGAAGGTATTTTGTGGATTTTGCCACTCACCTCTGGGGGTCAAGAGATCAAATCTGGTTTGGGTCATTAGTGAAATGAGGTTTGGCATCTCGGGCTAACACAGGACTCGTGTGACGCAGTTTCTTTCAGCGTTCTACTTTCTAGCTTCTTTCTCTCTCTCTCTGTTTTCGGTATCAGGAATTGAGTTTTGCACTTGCTTGCAAGAAGGTCCGATAAGAGCTAATATTGTAGATTTGTTGCTAGTAGAGATTTCACAACATTTTACGATAAAAATACATTAATATTTTTGATTCTTTGGAAGGAATCCAGTATGAAATTTCCGAAGGGCCCTCGAGACAAGATGCTACTGCCTGTCACCTGCCACATATTAAATGCTGTTGTGTGTTGGCTATCCAACGTCAAATAGAAATCACAGTTAGCGAAAAACTGAAATTAAATATTTAAAATCCACTATCATTTGGTATCCGTGAACCAAGAGGAAGTGTTTGGGGACAGTTTGGGAGACATTGGGTGCGGTCAGACGCGCCGTTTGATCTGGTCGTCGTCACGCTTCAGCAACGGATTTTATTTGCGCGATCACACAGTCAACATCTGCCTCCCGTCCCCAGCCGTCACTTTCCGGCTCAAAACCACTTTAACCCGGAGTATTTTGATACCAGGTCCCAAAGTGGTGTTTTCCTGATTCTCTGGTTCTAGCCACACTTTTCTGACGTCTGATCGCTCCTGCGGTGTCGAGCCACTTCCGGTTTAAACCCCCTCCCCGCTCGAAAGCTGCCCGAGGCTTCC
>NW_015164743.1:98840-107973 GCF_001447785.1 Gekko japonicus
TTTCCACATGATCTAAAGAAGACTAAATGAAAAGAAAAGCATCGTGGGCTATCATTAGGGTGCCTGAGTGGGAAGTTATGAAAAACACAAGAGAACTGGAGCAGCGAGGAACAACTGAGCTGATGATGTAGGGCAGGGGTCGTTTAGTAGAAGAAGAGCTAGGGGAACTCATTAGCATAACTCATTAGCATATGCCACACCCCCTGACATCACCGGAAGTGTGTCATAAGGCCACACACCCCGCCCCCAACGGTCCTGGCTGCCGCCACCGGCCTTGCAGCTCCACTGCCGAGCCCCATGAGGGGCCCGGCGGTGGACCTGCAAGGCCGGCGGGAGTGCGAGGAAGCCCCGCGAAGGCCCTCCCTGGCCCCAGGCAGGCAAGGGTGGGGAGAGGCAGGGAGGAAGCAACTTACCCTCCCTCTTCTCCTGCCTCCTCCTGGCTGAATGAGGGCCGAAAGCAGGGCGGCTTGGAAGCAGGGCGGCCAGAAGCAGGGGGTGTGGCTTCGTCATGTGCCCCGCCCCCCACACCTCACCCGGGGGGAACTGCGATCTCCCGCGATCCCCCCCAAAATGACCTCTGGTTTACAGAACATAGATCCAGATGGGTCAGCCGTGTTGGTCTGAAGCAGTAGAATAAACGTAGAGTCCCGTGGCACCTTTTAAGACCAACAAAGGTTTATTCAAGGGATGAGCTTTTGTGTGCAATGCACACTTTGTCAAATATCCTGGAATGGGAGGTAGAGTTCAAACTTCTAGATAAGAGGCTGAGCGACAAAATAACATGTAACATGAAGATGTTTTAAGAGATGCGAAGATAAAACTTAACAAGCTAAGGTCAGACGGTCAGCAGTTGTTCTGGTTTAATTAAGGGGGGGGGGAAGACAGCCAAGCAATAAATATGTCAAAATAGGAGATAAATGTGCAAAGGGATCTTTTCTAATTGTGGGAAGTAAACAGAGACTTGCTGTTCAGCCTCCGTCTATACGTTTGAACTCCGCCTCCCATTCCAGTGTATTTGAAAAAGTGTGCCTTGCACACAAACGCTCATCCCTTGAATAAACCTTTGTTGGTCTCAGAGGTGCCACGGGACTCTAAATTTGTTCTGTTTACAGAACGGTTAGTCAATTCTGGCCATCCGGACTTCACACAGAGCAGTTTTGCGGAGAATGCCTGGGGCTGAATTTATTTCAGCTCTAGACTTGAGAACCATCGGCTTTCTTCTTACAGACCCTTGGCGCTGTGTGTTGACTTTGCTGTTGCCACCCGAGGGCATTAGAGGCTGAATCCCAGGGTCCTCCAGTCAGACTCTTACTCTAGGACAGTGGTGGCAAACCTAGGGTGCCAGAGGTGGCACTCAGAGCCCTCTCTGCGGGCACGCGTGCCATCGCCCCAGCCAGGCCCAGACCATCGTGAAAGTGTCGGATTCTCTGCCAAATAATTTAAAGTCAATGAAAGCATTTGGGATTGCTTTCCTTACTTTGTTTGGATCATCTTACGTTAATGTATGAGTTGTTTTTTTCTTAAGTAAAACCTCAGTATTCGGGTTAAATTGCCGTGTTGGCACTTTGCGATAAATAAGTGGGTTTTGGCAGGGGTCGTTTCGTAGAAGAAGAGCTAGGGGAACTCATTAGCATAACTCATTAGCATATGCCACACCCCCTGACATTACCGGAAGTGTGTCATAAGGCCACACACCCCGCCCCCAACGGTCCCGGCCAGCGGGAGTGCAAGGAAGCCCCGCGAAGGCCCTCCCTGGCCCCAGGCAGGCAGGGGTGGGGAGAGGCAGGGAGGAAGCAACTTACCCTCCCTCTTCTCCTGCCTCCTCCTGGCTGAATGAGGGCCGGAAGCGGGGCGGCCGGAAGCAGGGGGCGGGGCTTCGTCATGTGCCCCGCCCCCCGTACTTCACCCGGGGAAACTGCGATCCCCCCCGAAATGACCTCTGGGTTTTGGGTCGCAGTTTGGGCACGCGGTCTCTAAAAGGTTCGCCATCACTGCCCTAGGACATGCAAGAGTTCTCTGATCTTCAAACGCCTGCTAAGTCATGTATTGGCCTTAGCCCATTCCGGCTGTAAGGGCCCCCTCCCCTCGAGCAATGAGAAGAGGGCCCTGGTCCTCCCAGTTGTTTCGCTGGCTGGCATTCTGGTTTTGGTGCCGGAGGATGGGGAGAGCTGTGCACCGGAAGGCTGAGAAGGTATCCTTGCTAGAGACCAGTCAAAAGCAGTCAGAAGCTTGGCTTGTGCTAATGAAGACCGCCGCCTTTCTAGAGCTAAAGCTGTTGGCAGGATCAGTGTACGACGGGGCAGAGGTTTCTCATCGGGCAGCAGCTTGCCGAGAGAACGGCAGCCGTGAGTCACCCAGGAACTCCTTTGCATATTAAGCGACACACCCCTAATGTAGCCAATCATCCAAGAGCTTACAGTAGCTCCTGTAAGAAGAGCTCTGTAAGCTCCTGGAGGATTGGCTACATTAGGGGGTGTGGCCTAATATGCAAAGGAGTTCCTTCTACAAAAAGAGCCCTGCGGCGGGGCCCTGTCCATCTCCTCCGTAACGTGTAATAAGAGTTAGGTGACGTCTAGATGTCGTCCTCCCGTGTGTTTCTCCTGTCCTGCTACGTGTTGTGGGTTGCCACTGACGGGATACACTCAGCGTAGCCGCAGCTGGTTATGGGGGAAGGGGATGACTTGGTGAGGGGGCTTGCTCTCTTTCCGGCAGCACTCCCGCGTCCCTCGCTTTGGGCAGTCGAGGGGGTAGTGGTGGGCGTGTTCTCTCGTGCTTGGGGTGGCGCCGATTCCACAGCTTGGGCCTAACGCTTCTCGTGCTTTGCATAGCAGGGATTTAAAGGCAGCCAGGGAGATAGTGGAATTGACTTGAGCGCGGAGTCGCGGGAATCCTCCGCCACTTCCTCCCAGCGCAGCTCTCCGTATGGCACTCTCAAACCCGAAGAGATGGGCGGAGCTGGCCTGGTGGACTCCAAGCCCGACTGCCCGAAAGAGCAAGTCCCAAAGCAGTCGGAGAAAAAGGTAACCCGGGTCTGTAGTCGCCGGCAACCAGAAGCCTTGGGATTATTCGTCGATTTATTAATAATAATTGCTTTATTAATTATCGATACATTGATTTATTACTTATTTGAACTCTTTGTCCAGCCACCTTTCTTCCTCGCGGAGTTCAAGATGGCTTACAGCACAGCTAAAACACATAAAACAGAATGCATTGAAACCGGGGGGGGGGGATTTAAAAGCACAACTCAGGACTGCTAGTAAACTTAACCAAATGTGGTCCTAAATAAAGCCATCTTCACTTGCCTCCTAAAGACTGAAAGTGAGGGGCCAGGCGCACCTCCCCCAGGAGGTAGTTCCATAATTGTGGCGCTGCCACTGAAAAGGCCCTGTGTCGTGTACCCACCAAATGAGCTTCTTTGATTGATAGGGCGGTCAGGACAGCCTCTTGTCTGTGATCTTAATGTCTGGGTAGGAACATTACGGGAGAAGAGGGTCCTTCAGATACCCCAGTCCCTAGCCCTGTAGGGCTTTAAAGGTCAAAACACCTTGAATTCGTTGAATTGGAGTTGATTGGTAGCCAGTGTTAGAACGAGTCTGGATCTGGTTGCTAGCTTCAGGAGAGTAAATCAAAACCCATTTTGGCACTTGGGACAGAGAGGTCTGAAAAGAGCCCAGATAGCTCAGGCCTTTACCCCCTTTGCATTCCCAGATGTCAAGGGTGTGCCAGCGATCATGGTGGTATGGATGGAACCCTTTCCACCAGTGTCCCTTTGCTTCCATGAGTAGTGCAAAGTCAGGAGGGCAGGGAAGGGGAGAGGACCTGGTAACACCCGGGCCTCTGGCCCTCCTCCCTCCCGTCACCCCCTCCCCCCCGGGCAACTTTATTGAACATCTTCTGAAACCTCAAGTCATCCTCTGCCAATCGTTTATCTGTGCCATCCAGTTTATCTGGATTGTTTATCTCTGCCAGCCAGTTTGGTGTCGTGGTGAAGTGCGTGGACTCTAATTTGGGAGAACCGGGTTTGATTCCCCACTCCTCCACTTGCAGCCGCTGGATGACCTTGGGCAAGCTGTAGTTCTGTCAGAGCTGTCCTTGAAAAAGAGCAGTTTCTGTCAAGAGCTCTCTCAGCCCCACCTACCTCACAGGGTGTCTGTTGTGGGGAGGGGAAGGGAAAGGAGTTTGTAAGCCGCTCTGAGACACCTTTGGGCTGTGAAGGGCGGGGTATAAATCCAATCTCCTCCTCCTCTTCTTCTTCTTTAATTGCCAGGCAGCCTGCAAAATGTCCTTTGTTTTCTTTTGGATGCATTTAAGGTGGGTGGGGGCCGGGTTGCCTGCTCATTTCAGTTGCTTGTTTTTGTAACCGGGGGTGTGGGGGGTTCGTGTTGATCCGTAGCCTCTCCCCCCCCCCCCCCCCCCCCTCTGTTCTCCTGTTAAGGATTCAGACCAAGGCTCGAGTCAGAGCAAGGATCACAAGCCTGGACCAATCGGCAACGAGCGCTCCTTGAAAAACAGGAAGGGTTCGGAGGGAGCGGAACGCCTGGAAGGCACCATCCCCCCAGTAAATGGGGTGGAGATCCATGTGGACTCTGTTCTCCCCGTGCCACCCATTGAATTCGGAGTAAATCCTAAAGTGAGGATTTAATTTGTTTCTTATTTGGGGGGGTGGGGGGCGGAAGGGAGGGGATCTTACAATCTCTTGCTGTCTGTGTCTTCTCTCGCTTTCACGAGTTTTTAGGGAGGGGCAAAGTTGACTAGGCCAAATTCAGAAGGAAGCCTTTGGCTTGCTCAAATACAGTTGCCTTCTAGATTTTCATTCCTGACACAAACCACATTCTTGATTATTATTTTTTGGGTAAGGGTTTAGAGGAAGAATCGGCAGGATCTTTCGTTGTCCCAAAAGGCCTGGGAGTGTTTGGCTGTTTGAGCGACAAGTGGGATTTCTGTATATCTGATTGTCTGGCTGATGTTTTGACAAACGTGTGAAGTGCCGTTATCTGCAACAAGGAGGAATTGAAGGCCTGGCTATCCATTTTGCAAAACGCAACCGCCCGGTGGCTACTGTGTTCACACCAGTGTTCCCTCTAAGCTGAGTTAGTGTGAGCCAGCTCACAGTTTTTGAGCCTCCGGGCTCACCCATTTTTGCCTTAGCTCAGGAAGGATGGGCTCCAGAGTAGCCTAATTTATGCAGTAGCCAAGTCGCTCGCTCACAACTTTGATGCCAGTCGCTCACAAAGCGGAATTTTTGCTCACAAGACTCCACAGCTTAGAGGGAACATTGGTTCACACCATGGCTGTGGCATCGGATGCTCCTTGTCCTGAGCACCTGAGCGCCTTCTTTCCTCCTAAAGGATTACGCCTTTCTACAGCCTATGGCCAAAAAAGGTAGCCCTCCTTACTGCCCCACATTGGTGATGTCTAACTGCGACAGCCTCAGATAGATTCAGGTGGGATAGCCGTGTTGGTCTGAAGCAGGCAAAGCAAAGTCTGCGACCCAGTGGCACCTTTAAGTGGGCATGCACACGAAATCTGATACCCAGAATAAAACTTTGTTGGGCTTAAAGGTGTGCCGGGGGACTTGCAGCTCTGTTCTGCCTTGTAGAGGGAGCCACGTGGGAATTTCCTTCTGAAGCGCAGACCCCAGGCCCATGGATTTGAGCCTTCTACGTATAGTGGAATGCCCTTTGGGAGCCCCCAGTGATTCATACAGAGGATTCCCCCCCCCCAAAAAGCTAGACCTGTCCTGTGCTACAGTAGCCTTGTCCTGTGTTACAGTAGCCTTGCCACAAAGGGCGGTAAAAAGCCACAGAAATTGGACTGGGCCGGTGTTTCTGTTATTATGTGCTGCAAAGGTAGACCTGGCCCGACACGTGGCATCCAAAAGCGACTTTCTCGCTGCTTAAGATAACTGCCATTGCACAGTTCTCACCTAACGAGTGTGTAGCCTTGGGTGAATTTGGAAAAAAAACCCAGCCCATAATTTCAGAGTCATGTGATTCTGCTGTTTTTTGTGGCTGTATTTTGGCCCAGTGTACAGTGTGTTGAGTCTTGCGACTGTAGTAAACGAGTGTAGATACAAGATGCTGCTTTGCGACTGTAGTCAATGAGCATAGATACAAAATGCCAGGCCAATGTTCCATCTAACCCAGGAGGATTGTCTGCTCACACTGGCAGCAGCTCTTTGCTGCTTTGGAGAGAGACTCATTCTCCCAGCCTCAGCTCTCTTAAAAGGACGTGGCGGGGACCGAACCCCCAGCCTGCAAAGTGTGTGTTTCCCCACAGAGCCGTGGCCGAGAGACCCATACTTGATGCACCAGCCGCTTTCTATTTCTTCCTCTTTACTTTGAATCATCACTGTGTTCTGAAATGTTCAGAGGTCACACCCGCTGCCTTGTCGTGAATTAGATTATCAGTCCATATCGCCCAGGATGATCTCTTTTGGCCACCTGTGGCTCTCCAAGCTCTCTTCCAGCTCCACTTGAACCCGAGACCTTCAGCTTGGGCGACACCGTTGTCCCCTTTGATTCGGGCTGATGTCGTGCCTCTTGTCATGATGTGAGCAGGGAGGGCTTGAGTGGGGGGCAGTAAGTCTCTGGGCTCCCTACATATTTGGGAAACGCGTGGTGTCCTCCTGCAGAGTGCTTCCAGGGTGGAGGGCAGGTTCTGCTCTTTACCTGGCGTTTCTAGCAGGAGACCCATTCGTTTGTAAGGGAAGAAGCGAAAAGATTGCACCATTGGGGTAGGAGGTGAAGCTTTCCATGGCCACTGACAGTTCTCCTGCTGTATGCCTTAGTCCCAACGTAAGCTCTGTGTCTTGGCCCTGCTAAAACATGGCAGTAGAATGTCAGCGGCCTGCTTGAATTCAGTTGCCTCTTTGCAGGACTCCGACTTCAGCCTGCCCTCTGGCTCAGCCTCCAGCGCTGCCACCAACCCTGTCACGAAATTGCAGGATGCCTTAGCCAGCAACGTAAGTGAACCTGGTTTCTTTGTTCTCGCCACCCACTTCTCAACGTCTGCATCTCCACTTGGGGAAAGAATCGTTTTGCCTCCGATTGTCACACACGCTGTCGCAGTTGCAGTGGAAATGCTGGCCCTTTCCTCAAAAGATGTTCCAAAGTAAATCGGCAGCCGGTGGTTGGCACAGACGCCTTCTGGGTCTTTAGGTTGCTCCTGTCCTGTCATGCACAGACGCTTTAGGTTTGCACAGACGCTTTGCACAGACGCTGGGTCTTTAGGTTGCTCCTGTCCTGTCATTTGACCAGTTTGGTGTAGTGGTTAAGTGCGCGGACTCCAATCTGGGAGAACTGGGTTTGATTCCCCTCTCCTCCACTTGCACCTGGCTGGATGACCTTGGGCAAGCCGTAGCTCTGACAAGAGCTGTCCTTGAAAAAGAGCTGTTTCTGTCAAGAGCTCTCTCAGCCCCACCCACCTCCCAGGGTGTCTGTTGTGGGGAGGGGAAGGGAAAGGAGTTTGTCAGCCGCTCTGAGACACCTTTGGGCAGTGAAGGGCGGGGTATAAATCCAATCTCTTCTTCTTCTTCTTTTACCTCACAGGGTGCCTGTTGTGGGGAGGGGAAGGGAAAGGAGTTTGTCAGCCGCTCTGAGACACCTTTGGGCAGTGAAGGGCGGGGTATAAATCCAATCTCTTCTTCTTCTTCTTTTACCTCACAGGGTGCCTGTTGTGGGGAGGGGAAGGGAAAGGAGTTTGTCAGCCGCTCTGAGACACCTTTGGGTAGTGAAGGGCGGGGCATAAATCCAATCTCTTCTCTTCTTCTCTTCTTAAAACACATTCCAGGCAGCTACCGGTCATTGCTACCAGTTGGAATACAGGAACCGTCAAATGATGCTGTCTGAAACTAAATAAACCCCCCCTAGCAATAACAATGAATGAAATTCACTTGGAGAGGAAAGCCCCACCGGTTGACCTCAAGCCCTGGGAGGTCCCTATGGGCCATGGCCGTCTTTCCAAGTACTTTCCTCCTAATTAATTTAGGGCTTTAAAGATCATCACCAGCACTTTGCATTGAGACCAGGAACAAACTGGGCCTTGCTGAAGTCAGTATCTTACCAGCAGTGTTCCCTCTAAGCTGAGTTAGTGTGAGCTAGCTCCCAATTTTTTAGCCTCCAGCTCACAGATTTTTTTGTCTTAGCTCAGGAAGGATGGCTCCAGAGCAAATTAATTTATGCAGTGGCCAAATCACGTACTCACAACTTTAATGCCAGTGGTTCACAAAGTCGAATTTTGGGTCACAAGACTCAACAGCTCAGAGGGATCATTGCTTACCAGTTGTAAATGTTCCTGTCTGCAAGTAGCAGTTAAGTCTCTTTGCTGTCATCCAAGAATCAAGGTTTCGTTGGACCCATGACTTAGATCTATCAGTGCAGAGTTTTGCACCATTGCTTCCTGAACTATTGATAACCTGAAGGACGTGGTTTTTTGGATTTAACACTGGAGGGTATACTTAACTCTTGCGCCTGAGAAATGTTTGATTTCAGTGAGCATGAGATTTACCCTCTTTTGCAAAAAAAGAGAAAGAAATACTCCTGCCACTACTTGCGGAGCAAGCCCGGCACACCGATTCATGCAGAGACACCACAGGCAGCCTCCTTTGAGGGCACAGAACCCTGCCACCTCTCCCTATCAAATGCACCAGTCACTCTCAATGCAGAAACGAGGCAGACAGTCCCACCGTTCTCCTGATTGGAAGGAGGCGAGCCTGAACAGTGACTCCATGCATTGACGCGGCAGGCAGTCCCCTCTGTGAGTGGGTGCTTTAATTGCCTTGATAGATGTCCGTTCTCTCCCGGTACACTGGGCATGTCCCAGACAGTTTTGGAACAGTGGATCAACGGAGGCTAGACTGTGCCAAAGCTTGAGAAATGTCCTTATTAGCTCAGGAAGGGGAGGCTGACCTTTGGTACCGATTGTCCTACTTGCTGAAGGGCACATGGTCTGGGGCCCAAAACTTGTTAACTATTCCGGGCCCCAGAGATGCAAAACTGGTCGCTACGAGGGCTAGGGCCTTCTCGGTGGCGGCCCCTACCTGGTGGAATGAGCTCCCGGAAGAGATCCGGGCCCTGCGGGATCTGATGCAGTTCCGCAGGGCCTGCAAGACGGAGCTCTTCCACCAGGCTTT
>NW_015164743.1:110421-110760 GCF_001447785.1 Gekko japonicus
TATACCTTGTGGCTAATAGCCACTGATGGACCTCTGCTCCATATGCTTATCTAATTCCCTTTTGAAGCTGTCCATGCTTGTAGCCGCCACCACTTCCTGTGGCAGTGAGTTCCATGTGTTAATCACTCTTTGGGTGAAGAAGGACTTCCTTTTATCCGTTCTAACCCGACCGCTCAGGAATTTCATGGAGTGCCCACGAGTTCTTGTATTGTGAGAAAGGGAGAAAAGTACCTCTTTCTCTACCTGCTCTTTCCCACGCATAATCTTATAAACCTCAATCACGTCACCCCTCAGTCGTCGTTTCTCCAAGCTAAAGAGCCCTAAGCGCCTTCACCTTTC
>NW_015164743.1:110964-133750 GCF_001447785.1 Gekko japonicus
TTAGAATTCAGATTCGGTCCCAGGAGCAAAAATGCAGAGTTGCAATATTTGTATTTATTGGCGGGGGGGCGGGCGGGGAATGCTGAGAAGCAAGCCATGTTGGAAAGGTGTCATTCTTAAAAACAAAGGGGTTTGGCCTGCATGAGTAAAGGTATGAACCAGAGCCCATGTCTGCTGGGCCCTTGCAAAAGCTTTGCATGCGAGTTTTCAAGGGAAGGGAAATGTCACTGCCACAAGAATCCAGCCGTTTACCAGTTATGGCTTGAGAGTACAGCCGAAAAGCAGCGTAAGGGGAGCAGATGGCAGTTGTAAACACCTTAAGATCCAAATCTTACAGGAGCCAGGTGAGACATGGGTCTTCAAAGAATTACCAGCTTCTGTTACCATGACGGGGTTTGGAACCAGGGCCCCTCGACTGTTGAGCAAGGGGCTACATGTACTCTGTGGGGGGGAAGTGACATTTTAAGGAGGAGGAAGAGCTGATCAAAGTGTCGTGTTGGAACCAGAACTTCTGTGTCAGGCTGGGGGGTAGGACGTCTGCAGTCCATACGAAACAGCCTTGAGGCTCATTGAGCATAAGGTAAAGGTAAAGGTTCCCGTGCTCGAAAGCCAGTCGAATCCGACTCTAGGGTTGCGGTGCTCATCTCCGTTTCAAAGCCGAAGAGCCAGCGCTGTCCGAAGACGTTTCCGTGGTCATGTGGCCGGCATGACTAAACACCAAGGCGTACGGAATGCTGTCACCTTCCCACCGAAGTGGTACCTATTTATCTACTTGCAATTTCTTGCTTTCGAACTGCTAGGTTGGCAGGAGCTGGAACTAGAGACGGGAGCTCACTCCGTCATGCGGCACAGTCGGGTCTCGAACTGCTGAACTACTGACCTTCCACAGCCTGCAGTTCAGCGTCTTAACCACCTGAGCCACCGCAGCTCCTCTTTGAGCATAGCAGGTTATAAAAAAAGACCAAGATGGGCACCCGTGTTAGTCTGTCTGTAGCACCTTAAAGACTAACAAAATTTGTGGCTCATGTTTTGCTAGTCTTTAAAGTGCTACTGGACTCTTGCTCTTTTCTACTGCTATAAAAAAAGAAACATCTAAGCACAAGTAATTGCAGATGTTTGAATAAGTCATCTCATACCGCCAAAACCTTATGATAAGACCATCCAAAATGGAAAAAAGGATATAATGCTGGAAGAGCATTATACACACCCCGCCCCCCAAGTCGGAGAGCACTCCAATCAGCCACTGAGGAAGAGCTGAGAACAAGCACGAGTAGCCCCGTTCTTAATAAGGACATTCTGTTGTTGATGTGAATGGATGCAAAAGGAAAGGCCAAAACTGTTTGGTACACATAATCGGAAAACGGAATGTGAGAAGTATGAATCAAGGTACGCTCAAAGTCATAAAACGAGAAATGGAATTAAGTTTAAACGTTGCTAGTCCTGGAAGTGAATGAATTCAAATGGGATTATTTTTTAATTGAAAGCTGGAAATTGAAATTTTTTAATTGAAAGCTGGAGCCTAGACTATCACGGAGGTTTAAGCCTCTTGGGATAACAAGGATGCCTCTATGTTCTGTTTGCTGTTTTGAGCCTTGCACAAGTCCTGGTTGATGCTCACCAGCTTCTGGACGGGATGCAAGACAAGCCCCTCTCTTTTGGCAGCCTCGGGCCCTGATTTCTCTTTTTCTTCCTCTTTGCAGATGGAGTCGGCACGTAAAGCTTGGGAGAACTCTCCAAGCCTACCGGAACAGAGCTCTCCCGGAGGCGCCGGTTCTGGCATCCAGCCTCCTTCCAGTGTCGGGGCTTCCAACGGGGTCAGCTACAGCTCCTTTGGCGGCGTGTCTGTGCCACCAATGCCCGTGGCCTCCGTGGCACCATCTGCTTCGATTCCAGGTATATCACTCACTGGTCCTTTCTGCACTAGACCGCAAAATCATCCCTGTCCCCGAACTTACATTCTGCACTCCACTCGAGTTCGTCCCTGTAATTATCTCGGGGTTATTTTTTGTTTCCACGTTACATTGAGGACACCCCAGTTTCGCCCCACACTTGTCCCAGGATAAACGGATGCTGTTATAACCAGGGATAAATGCAAGGTATTGTGTAGCGACTAGCGAGTTGAACTCAGATAAAACCAGAGATGAGATCCAAGCGCGGAAAGGACCACTTGCTTGTTAAGATTTCCCAGCATCCACCAATTCTCTCTCCTCCCTGCAGTAAAAATTCTTGATAGAACCAGAGATGAGATCCAAGTGCGGAAAGGACCACTGTCTGGTAAGGTTGCCCAGCAACCAACGATTCTCTCTCCTCCCTGCAGTAAAAATTCTACTGTGTATGGTCCACATTTTACACTCCGATTAACAATTATAATGTGACTTAGCGTTCATATAGTGTGTTTAGTTTTCAAAATGCTGCATGTTTGTTATCATGCTTCTCTTCATGATAACCCTGTAAAGGTTAGGCCAGTATTCTTATCCCTTTATCGCTGTCGGTGTTGGCAGAGCAATAGCACAGCAACGGTGCACAACCTGATTAAAGAGTAGATAAAAGTTTATTTTAACTTTGGCCACCCAATGAGAAGGGAGCACTCCCTGGAGAAGCCCCTGATGCTGGGAAAGATTGAAGGTCAAAGAAGATGAGATGGTTAGACGGCGGATGAGATGGTTAGACCGTGTCATAGATACAAGGAACATGAAGTTGAGCCAACTTCAGAGGACGGCGGAAGACCGGAAGGCCTGGCGTGATCTGGTCCATGGGGTCGCAAAGAGTCGGACTCGACTGTGCGACTGAACAACAACAAAAACTTTATTTAGGAACTAACATACTTGAGAGGAAGGAGGAGAGACTGAGTGAAGGACTTCTGAGGAGAAAGAGGAAATTGCCCTAAGAGGAGAGAGAGAGAGAGAGAGAGAGAGAGAGAGAGACTTCTGAGGAGAAAGGGGAAATTGCCTTAACAGTAGTTATCTGGAGACGAGTAATAGCACTTAACAGGAGAGAGAAGGTGCTGTCTTCACTATCTTATTTAATTGTCTTCCTGCTGCCCCCTTCAGGGTCTTCTCTTCTCCTTTGTACACCAGATATTGTCTTTTACAAAGGGGTGGGGGTGGGGGGGGGGTGGCGACACCGTGCCTTGCCAGCGGCCACCTAGGGAGTTCGTGAGTGAGACGGGATTTGGGCCAAGGGCCACTGGGTGAGTTCCTGAGCAAAGTGGGATTTGCATCAGCAAATTTCCTGGACCATGCATCTCATCCGCTTCATCATTTAAGACACAGCAGCATAAGGATTGGCTCAGGAAGACGAATGTTGCTAATCTGGGACTCTAATCTCCCAGATTAGAGTCTGCACACTTAACCACTGCACCAAACTGGTGTGAATAGCAAGAAAAGTGGCAGACCGTACTGGAGGTCCATCCCTGGACCCCACTAGCCAGTCTGCCTAGCTTCCTGTCTCTGGCTTTTGTGTAGATAACGTGAGTTTTTTTCTCTGTGTTCATAGAGGTTATAAACTTGCCTTTCATTACTGAAAGTTCTGGACCTAGAATCATAGAATCATAGAGTTGGAAGGGTCCTCCAGAGTCACCTAGTCCATCCCCCTGCACAATGTGGGGAATTCACAAATACCTCCCCCCCCACACACACCCCCAGTGCCTAGAAGATGACAAAAAACCTCCAGGATCTCCAGCCAAACTGGCCTGGAGAAGAATTGCTTCCTGATCTTGTGTGATTCACCCCACATTTGCCACATTGTCCTGTTCTTGTGCCGTGTGCACCGGTCCCTTCATCGCTGACAGCCTGCCACTGATAGCAGGAAGGCCGATCCCATTTTGAACTCCGGTAGTGGCATTTTATAGCGAGACCCCAGTGGATGGCTAGTGTGTGATCGGCCTGTTGCCGAAGGCAGGTGGCTCCGAAGTCGTCTCTGTGATGTTTCCAATGGATCCTACTGAGCACTCCCCAGCAGGAGGGCGTGAAGAGATTCTCCGACTGAGAGACTTGACTGACGCCTCACTCACCAGTCTGGGAAGAAATACCCGAGTTAAGAAACAGGAAGGGGTTCTTTGGGTCTCTCGGGATGGCATCTTGTATCTGAGGCTTGTGTTTTGGGAACGGTGTATAGTGCACTTACCAGGGGTCATTTTGTAGAAAAAGAGCTAGGGGAACTCATTAGCATAACTCGTTAGCATATGCCACACACCCTGACATCAGCCAGTTTGGTGTCGTGGTTAAGTGCGCGGACTCTAATCTGGGAGAACCGGGTTTGATTCCCCACTCCTCCACTTGCCCCTGGCTGGATGACCTTGGGCAAGCCGTAGTTCTGTCAGAGCTGTTCTTGAAAAAGAGCAGTTTATCTCGGAGCTCTCTCAGCCTCACCTACCTCACCGGGTGTCTGTTGTGGGGAGGGGAAGGGAAAGGAGTTTTTAAGCCGCTCTGAGACTCCATGTGAAGGGGGGGATATAAATCCAATCTCCTCCTCCTCCTCCTCCTTGTCAACACACACAGGTACATAATGGCAAAGTGCAGGGTTCTGGAGTTCGGGAGGGGGTGGGATTCCCAACGCGTGGGATAGCTGGGCAAGCGTCTCACTTGCCCCTCTTCCAGCACGTAGATAACAATACAGGGGTTGTACAGCCCATGATTACAATTTGAGAGTGAGGAAAAGGAAGGTTTCCCTTCTGTGAAAACCATTGAATTCTTTTGTCGTTTTTACCTCTTCCAGCATGAACGCGATTCATGCCGTGTAGGGGTCGTTTCGTAGAAAAAGAGCTAGGGGGACTCATTAGCATAACTCATTAGCATATGCCACACCCCCTGACATCACCGGAAGTGTCTCATAAGGCCACACCCCCTGACATCACCGGAAGTGTGTCATAAGGCCACACACCCCGCCCCCAACGGTCCCGGCCGCCGCCGCCGGCCTTGCAGCTCCACTGCCGAGCCCCATGAGGGGCCCGGCGGTGGACCTGCAAGGCCGGCGGGAGTGCAAGGAAGCCCCGCGAAGGCCCTCCCTGGCCCCAGGCAGGCAGGGATGGGGAGAGGCAGGGAGGAAGCAACTTACCCTCCCTCTTCTCCTGCCTCCTCCTGGCTGAATGAGGGCCGGAAGCGGGGCGGCCGGAAGCAGGGGGCGGGGCTTCGTCATGTGCCCCACCCCCCGTACCTCACCCGGGGGAACTGCGATCCCCCGCAATCCCCCCCGAAATGACCTCTGATGCCGTGCCTTCTTCCTTTTCCGTTCCCTCATTCCAGGCAACCACATCCCACCCCTTTACTTAGATGGGCACGTCTTCGCGAGCCAGCCCCGCCTCGTCCCCCAGACAATACCTCAGCAGCAGAGCTACCAACAGGTGAGTTGGTGCGCCCGTCCCCTCGGTGTGTGTGTAGGTGGCAGGGAGTGTTGACGTTCACGTCCGGATGCCAGCTGCCCGAAGATGAAGTCTGCGAGTGTCCCAAAACTCAAAAGAGATACACCAATGGAATGTGGACGATCCCAGCCTTCCCTGGGAAAGTTGCCCTGTCCTAGACAGCCCAGGCTAGCCCGGTCTCATCAGATCTCGGATGCTAGGCAGGGTAGGCCCTGGTTCATATTTGGAGGGGAGGTCACCGCGGAAGCCCAGGGTTGCTACGCAGAGGCGGGCCGTGGCAAACCACCTCCGAACGTCTCTTGCCCTGAAAACCCTACACGGTCGCCATAAGTCGGCGGCCACTAGATGGCACACGTACCACCACCATCAGGGCTTTTTTGGTAGAAAACGCCCAGCAGGAACTCATTAGCCTATTGGGCCACACCCCTGACAGCACAGCTCATTAGCATATTAGGCCACACCCCCGTGTTACCAGAGGTGTGGTCATCCAGCCACACCCACCTTTCGCTTCTTATTCTGTTTACCTTGTTTGTTGTCAAAACCCAGGGCCTTTTTTGTAGCAGGAACTCCTTTGCATGTTAGGCCACACACCCCTAATGTAGCCAATCCTAATGAGTTTCTGCTGTTGGGTGTGGCCTATTATGCTAATGAGGTTCCTGCCGGGCGTGGCCAACTCAGGAGCCAGCCGGAACTCCGTTCCTGTGCGTTCCTGCCCAAAAATAGCCCCATATCCAGAAATGTTCCATTGTCGGAAGTCATCCAGGAGCTGAGGGCTCCTCCCCCTTGCTTTGGAGGCCGGGCTATGTAAATGACAAAGCGCTTGGTCCCGCCCCGTGGGAGGAGCAAGCTTCCCTCCCGGTTTGCTGTCCTGCCTGCTTTTGAGACATCAGGGCCTGCAGGGTTTCAGCTTGAGTTGGCCATGATGAGAAATTGATCAGTGGCTCCTGGTGAGGCTGACACAGACCCCACTGCATGTTTCAGTTCTCTCAGTCCTTCAGAATGGCCTTCACTGAAAGGGGGTGGGGAGGATGGTGGGGAAGGAAGCTCAGCCTGTCAGATCTGTTTTTATTGTTCTTTCAAAGAGTTTAGGACAGTGCACAGTCTTTTCCCCTCCATCCTGCCACAGCTTCCAGCTCACGTGCAGTCGGGTCGTTCAGCCGCAGATGCAGGCATAATAATAATAATAATAATAATAATGATAATGATAATGATAATAATGATAATAATGATAATAATAATAATGCTTCCGATTTATTGATCGCTCTTTCCCACATACCTGCGGGCTCAGAGCGATTTACAGTTACTCTTGAGACAGTTGGACTAACAATATTTGGTGGGGATAGGGAAGACAAACATACAGCATTAATTACACACACATTGCAGCTAGCCGGGCTTCATCTGCGGGCTGGGTCAATCGTGTTTCTACGGCATCTTGTCGGGTGGCTGATGACGTCTGGCTTCTTGATGTTGTGCAGCCACACACTGACACTGCCTGGCCGACTCGCTCCACTGCAGGGAAGCCGACACAGCTCTTTCGTCTTTCCGGTCGCCACGCCTCAGAAGTTGCCTCGGCAGCTAACACCTTCCCGAAGGGAGGGGTGTGCCCACCCCCTTACGGGTGGTCCCCAATTTATCTACTCGCCGAAGCTTTCGAGTCGCTGGGTCGACAATGAGCTAGGACAAGGCTTGGTTGCTCACACAAAACAGATCTACAGTGGCTTGGTGTTCTTATTTGAGCGCTCTGCCTACTCTTTTCACAGCTTGCCTCTGATGGGAGAAATGGAGGTCCCAGGCAGCACTCGGCAGTTTGGGAAATGCTGCTGTAAAGTTGTAGGAAGGGTCGTTAGGATTCTCTGATTTTTTTGTTAAAAACCCTTGTGCCTTTTGGTTCTGAATGCTTGTTTTATTTCCCCACCCCCACCCCACAGGCTGCTGCTGCTCAGCAAATCCCGCTGTCGCTCCACACGTCGCTGCAAGCTCAAGCTCAGCTGGGACTGAGGGGGGGCCTTCCGGTGTCCCAGTCCCAGGAGATCTACAGCTCCATCCAGCCCTTCAGGTAACAGAACCGGGCTCCGCTGGGGGTCCCCCTCCCGTCATCGGGGGCTGGACCTTCTAGTCTTGCGCTGGGAGACTTAAACCCAGAGGATGAAACTTCGATCCGGTCCCTGACCTCTCCAGTGTGCTCGATGGAAAAGAATTTGCGTGGGAAGGGGACGTTCAGCCCAAATAGGTTGATTAACCGCCCCACTGAGAACCGAGGGCAAGTGTGTAGTGTTGCCAACTCCAGCTTGGGACATTCCCGGAGATCTTGGGGGTGAAGCCTGGGGGGGGAGGGGTTGTAGAGGGAAGGGAGCCAATGTTCCCTCTAAGCTGAGTTAGTGTGAGCTAGCTCACCGTTTTTGAGCCTCCAGCTCACACATTTTCGTCTCCGCTCAGGAAGGAGGGCTCCAGAGCAAACCAATTTATGCAGTAGCCAAGTCACCTGCTCACAACGTTCATGCCAGTAGCTCACAAAGCAGAATTTTTGCTCACAAGACTACACAGCTTAGAGGGAACGTTGGAAGGGACCCCAGTGAGTTACGTTGCCATAGATTCAGCCCTCCAAAGCAGCAGCCCTTTTCTCCGGAGGAACTGATCGCTCTAGTCTGGAGCTCAGTTGTCATTCCAGGAGATCTCCGGGCAACCCCTGTGAAGGCCGGCGACTCCCCTGGTGGGCGAAATGACTTTTGTTCCAAGGCATTCTGGGTTCGGTTTTCTGATTTAACCTCATCTGGCTGATCCCGGAGCTAAATCGGTATGCAGAATTTAAGCCCTCAGTGTTGAGTCCCGTTGTGTGTGTGTGTGTGTTTGTCTTTTGTAGGTCTCAGGTCTACATGCACCCCAGCCTGTCCCAGCCCAGCACCATGGTCCTGACAGGGGGCACTGCCCTTAAGCCCCCCTATTCCGCCTTTCCGGGCATGCAGCCCTTGGAGATGGTGAAAACGCAATCGGGATCTCCTTACCAGACGGTGAATGGAAGCCAGGCCTTGGTTTACGAGGGCCAGATAAACCAGGCGCCCGGGATGGGAGCTTCACAGATGATGGATTCGCAGCTCACGCAGGTCAGCACTTGCCCGTCTTAAAAACTATCTATCTATCTATCTATCTATCTATCTATCTATCTATCTATCCCCCGCCCTCCCAGCCATGGCCGGCTCAGGGCTGCTTCAAGTAAAGGTAAAGGTTTCCCTTGCTCGAAAGCCAGTCGAATCCGACTCTAGGGTTGCGGTGCTCATCTCCGTTTCCAAGCCGAAGAGCCAGCGCTGTCCGAAGACGTTTTCCGTGGTCATGTGGCCAGCATGACTAAACACCGAGGCGCACAGAACACTGTTTTCTTCCCACCAAAGTGGTACCTATTTATCTACTTGCCATTTCTTGCTTTCGAACGGCTAGGTTGGCAGGAGCTGGAACTAGAGGCGGGAGCTCACTCCGTCATGCGGCACCCGGGTCTTGAACTGTTGAACTACCGACCTTCCACAGCCTGCAGTTCAGCGTCTTAACCACTTGAGCCACCGCGCTTACAACAACATAAAAACTACAGTGCATAAAATAGCAACCTTACAACCATAGCAATAACAATATTAAAAGGTGCTAATGATTATAATCCAGTTTCCAATAACAGATATCGATTTAACATTACGTCTAAGATGGCGGTCAGACTTCCGTGCCATCCTAATGGTCGATCCCGATCTAATGTTGTATGGGTGGCTCAGGCTGCTTTAAGATTTCCAGGGGCGGGGCATTCTCCCCCCGCCCCGGGACGGCTCCTAATTGAACGCCTGGTGGAAGAGCTCCATCTTGCAGGCCCTGCGGAACTGCTCCAGAGTAAACTAAATCATTTGGCGGCCAAATCGCTTGCTCACAACTTAATGCCATTAGCTCACAAAGTAGAATTTTTGCTCACAAGGCTCCACAGCTTAGCGGGAGCATTGCCTAGGGTGACTCTTCCTTAAACCCAAGAAACTTAGCGTATTGAAATAGGGTTGGCTGTCTCTTGGGATATTGGCCTCGATCCCCTCACAGGTCCCTAACCTGCTGTTCCCTAAGGTAATGCGGGATACCTGATCTGTCCTGCCTCTATCAGCCCCTGAGCCCTGTGTATCCATACTATAGATGTCCGAGAGTTCTTTTCCTCCACAAGGTGAAGTGATACGATTTACACATAATCTCATTCCCTAACATTTTGCAACTGGCTCCACCGCCCATGGTAGCCATTTTGAGGATGTGCCCATAACCCAGTGTTCCCTCTAAGCTGAGTTAGTGTGAGCTAGCTCACAGTTTTTTAGCCTCCGGCTCACAAAGTTTTGTCTTCGCTCAGGAAGGAGGGCACCGGAGCAAACTGACGCATGCAGTAGCCAAATCGCTCACTCACAGCTTTCATGCCAGTAGCTCACAAAGTAGAATTTTTGCTCACGAGACTCCACAGCTTAGAGAGGGGGCGTTGCCCATACTAACCCTGTGTTAGAATTCCAGAGGTGCCTGCAGGTTGGGCACGCCTGCTCTAGGCTAAGAAGCAAGAGCGTAAACTACTTCTGGATTGTGTCCATTTCTAGAAAGAAATGAAGCATGCTGAGTAATGGGACTTCGGTGTAGAGAACTTCAGTGTAGAGTTCTCATGACTGGCGCAAAGGTCTTGTGTCTTCAACAGAGAGGGGTCACACTGCAATCTCTCTGTCTCCTGTGCTGGTCTTTTACATTTCTCTGCTCTCTCAAAATTGGGGGAGGGGGGAGCAGAATTAGAAGTTGAGGCAGAGAGCTATGTCTTTCCAGTCAGCTTAGCTGGTCTTTGGTGGCGACGAGGAGCGGGCACGAAACATTTACAAACCCCGGTTCGGCACAAACCGGGCCAGTTCGTGAAGGACAAACCAGGGGTTTGGGAGACTGGTTCGTCCCACGGAAGCCACCCATGAACCTCCGTGTTTTCATGGAGGTTCGTGGGCGGGTTCGTAAGTGAGCTCCAAATGCATTTAAATGCCGTCGGAGTTCACCACTGGCCCATGACCGCCTGACCCAAGTGAGTTCTGAAGGCATTTATAGGCCTTATATGCCCTTATATGGTCAGGTCCTTACATGGGCAGGCTCCACCCGGAAGTGGGCTCCGAAGGCCTATAAAAGCCTTCAGGGCTCATTTTGAGAGCTCGGTCGAGTCGGGACACCCGACTAGACTGAGCTCCAAGATTGAGCCTTTGGACCTCACTCTTTGGAGCTCAGTCGAGCCGACCTGACCTGGAGTTGGGCCCTGAAGGCTCACTTCCGGGGGGGAACGGGGACGAACGTCCGAAGCACGAACCAGTTTGTGCAATGGAGAAGTTCATAGTCTGGGGTTCATGAAAACCTCCAAAGCACAAACCTCCCATCCCCAGTGGTGACATTTTGGATGTCCGCAGAACAGGTGGGATTTCTTGCACTTGACCGTCAGCTAAAAGGCCTACCTGCGATTCATGGTATCCGCACACCAGGGCCTGCCAGTGTAGACCATTTCACCAGCAGCTGAGTCCCGTTTCTTAAGCTGCTTCTCATTTGCCTTCTGAAATGTGGCTCAAAGAGGTGTAATGGATCCAGCTGTGATGGCCAGCATGCTTTCTTTGGCTCCTCTGAAGATCTATTGATTCGCTTTCGGGGATAGAACCATAACGGAGCTTTGAAAGTGTGATACTAAATGCTTGAAGATAATTTAAGAGAGGGTGGTGCACGGCTTATTCTTTGGGCCTTTTTTGTCCTGAGAGAGCCTTGTAAATAAATGCAGCTGGGAGAAACTTGAGAAGCTGAGCCTGGGGCTGAATCCTCTCATCATTACAAAGCACAGAAGTCATGCAGGGTCTTCAATCTTACAGCGACTAGCTAGGATGAGAATGGAATTAGCGACCAGGAGTTCTTTATACGGTTCACAAAAAAATCACTACATACCTGGACCTGTGTACATTGTTTCTGAGTACCATTACAGGGTTACAAATAGAGATGTAAAATTTCCGGAAATTTTGAAGCTCGGAAAAAAAACCATTTTTTCCCCGGGTTTTTTTCGGGGGGAAACGGAAATTTTCGGAAAAATGGAAAAAAATGCTACATTAGCATTTCTTTTGTCTTTTCTAGTTTGAAAGTCATTCTGTTACTTTAGGAACATAAAATATGACTATGGACATTTTTACTTGGCATGAAATTATCACAACTAGCATATTAAAAATATAGTGTATCCAAACAATTATTACAAACAGAATACCCACCCACATGCAAAAACAAAACTGAAACCTTTTTATTTTCAATCAATCTGATACCATATATATATATTTTAGAAATGATTTGGAAAATATTTGAACACCTGGTCTTAAAATATTTTATTCATCATGTTAAAATAAAACGTTCCATAATCAATTTTTTTTCTTTTCTTTCCTTTTTTCAATTTTTCCAATTTTTTGGGAAAAAACAAAAAGGCTTCAGGAAAAAAACAGGGGAAAAAACGGTTTTCCCCCAAATTTTTCCGTTTTTTTCCGGGTCTTCACATCTCTAGTTACAAATGATCAGGTTTTGTTTTGTCTTTCAATTTGCTATATTTTTGCTGTGGACGGGTGGGGGAGATAAACCTTCCACGTATCTATCTAATCCCCTTTTAAAGCTGTTCCTTCCTGTGGCCGTCACCACATCCTCTGGCAGCGAATTCCACAGTTTAAGCACTCCCGTTGCGGCACCTCCTCCCATAACTGTCTGTCAATTAACATGCAGCTCACGATGCCGATGCCTGGCTCCCAGCTCCCGATGCCCCGTTACGGTTCTGGTCAGCAGCCCCTGATTTTGCCGCAGTCGATCCAGCTCCCCCAGGGCCAAAATCTGCCTGTCGGAGCTCCTCGTCGGATCCTCTCGCCGGGTTCCCAGCCGTCTGTCCTGGCCACGAGCAGGGAGGTAAGAACCACCAGGAGGGCGCACATCAGTTGCTCAGTTGTGTTAAAAACAGCCGTCTCTGCATTTGATGTCCTTTCCTAATCCATCTTTCCTTACACCTGAGGCTTGCTGGTTGCAGTGCGCTTTGCGTGGGGCCGCCCTTGAAGACTTGAAGTGCAGGATTTGACTGTGCAGCATCCGTTCCATGTGTATTCCAGCACCTGCATTGGCTTTGCGTTGCTTTCTGGGCAACATTGTAGTTTGAGCCATTTAAACTTGACTTGGGCTGTTTAAGAAACGGCATCTAAGGAGAGGGCACGATAGGAGTTTATGGTGTAGTGGTTTGGCGTAGTGGTGAAGTGCGTGGACTCTAATCTGGGAGAACCGGGTTTGGTTCCCCACTCCTCCACTCGCACCTGCTGGATGACCTTGGGCAAGCCATAGTTCTGGCACAGCTGTCCTTGAAAAAGAGCCGTTTCTGTCAGAGCTCTCTCAGCCACACCTACCTCACAGGCAGTTCTCCCTTTAAGCTGAGTGGGTGTGACCTAGCTCACAGTTTTTTAGCCTGCGGCTTACACATTTTTATCTTAGCTCAGGAAGGAGGGCTCCAGAGCAAACTAACTTATGCAGTAGACAAATCACTTGCTCACAATTTTAATGCCAATATTTGCTCTCGAGACTCCACAGCATAGAGGGAACATTGCTCACAGGGTGTCTGTTGTGGGGAGGGGAAGGAGTTTGTAAAGCCGCTCTGCGACTCCTTTGGGTAGTGAAGGGCAGGGTATAAATCCAATCTCTTCTTCTTCATCTTCTGTGGAGTTACAAATGGGAGAATTTTTCACCCGCTCCCATGACGCTAGAAGTCATAAAGCAAGGGTGTCGAACTCATTTGTTAAGAGGGCCGGATCTGACATAAATGAGTTAGAAAATCACTTCTATTGGTTTTAACCTGAGTGACCTTGTCATCCGGTCAGAGCTTGAGGTCTTTACTCTGCTTAAACAGAGCCTTATTGATATAGAGTTGCAAGAGCTCAGAGCCCTTGCCTCCGGAAGGTTGTAGGGTTAAACCAGTTCATACCTGATGATAGGGCTATCTATGGCAGGTACCCGTGTCTTGTAAATAGAACCTCCATGTTCCGAGGCAGTTCCTCCTCTGTCCACCAGGTGCTGGACACAAGCTATGGTGGAGACCTGCTTTCCTCTTCCCTCCCGGCTGGCCTTTCTTTGGAAATGAAAACGGGAGGCAACCTGCTGATGGAACAGAACTGCATTCAGAAAGTTGGGGTGTGGAAGCCAAACCTGGCTATGGCTGCAGCAGAGTTAGGATTCCCTGAGGAGAAGCCAGAAGGGGCTAATTTGGGAGATGTACACCCCGCCTTCTGATCAGAAGGCGGGGTGTACATCTCCCAAATTAGCCCCTTCTGGCTTCTCCTCAGGGAATCCTAACTCTGCTGCAGCCATAGCCAAGTTTGGTCCAAGTCAGTTTCTGAGGGATTAAAACAACCCGCCGTGCAATCCTAAGGACAGCCATCCCCTTCTCCAGAGCAACCCCCTTCTGACACCGGCGTGCTGCAGTCTAGACTGCTAGGAGCCACGCCTCCTTTTGGCAGGGGAAAGGACCCTTCAGCGGCCACTCTGAGTGACATCTGGGGCCCAGCCGGTCTTTGTTGTGGTGTTCTTCTGCAGCTGCTGGTGTGACCTTGGGTCAGTCACAAGTTCTCTCAGAGCTGTTCTCTCAAGAGCAGTCCTCGAAAGAGCTCTCTCAGCCCCACCTACCTCACACAGGGCGTCTGTTGTGGGGAGGGGAAGGGAAAGGAGATCGTAAGCCGCTCTGAGGCTCCTTTGGGTAGTGAAGGGCGGGGTGTAAATCCAGTCTCTTCCTCTTCCTCCTGGGAGGGAAGACTGCAGTCTCCTAAAGCTCCCTGGCCCTTACCTTGGTCCGCTTTGTTTTGTCTGTGGTGCGAAAGTGCAGCTGCCTTTGCCTTCGTTTGGCCTCTGCCTCTTGGTCGGATCCAGCCGGCTCCTCGTCCATCTTTGTAAATCTTTTCTCCCTTATGTTCCGTCACAGCCTCGGATATGAACGAGGAGGGGCTTGCTTGCTTGTTTGCTGAATTACTATGTACCTTATGTTGTCGGAGGCTCTCACGGCCAGAGTTCATTAGTTGCTGTAGATTTTCTGGGATGTGTGGCCGTGGTCTTGGCACTGCAGAACCTGACGTTTCGCCCGTAGCTGTGACTGGCAACCTCAGAGGTATAACACAGAAAGATGGAGTCCTCTCTGTGTCAAGGTGAGAAGAAAAATGGTAGGCAGGTAATTTATATCTACTCCAGAAGTTGAGGTAGGGCTGAGTCATTATCTTGTAGGATTCCCCAGGCTATGAACATGCTAATGCAGGATCTTTCCTGAGGAAACAGTATTTTGTTCCAAGACACTGAAAGGCTGGACAACACTTCCAATTACCATGTCAGATTATGTAGGGAAGCCACTGAAATTCATAAACATAAACACAATTTCTACAGGAAAGAAGAGAGTTTAAAAATAAATAGGGCATGGTTTCCTGTCCTGAAAAACACAAAAGGCTCTACATCTGACAGTAGCACTACAGATAAAATTAGAATTTCAACAGCCAATCTTCTTCTCACCTTGACACAGAGAGGACTCCATCTTTCTGTGTTATGCCTCTGAGGATGCCAGTCACAGCTACTGGCGAAATGTCAGGTTCTACAATGCCAAGACCACACAACCCAGAAAATCTACAGCAACTATTATGTACTTATTTCAAAGTGAGCCTGGTGCTTCTCGGTTGTGTTTTCAAAGCAGCTTATGGCAAGAGGGGACAAAAATTAATGCCAGAGCAGGCTTTTTCCTCAAGTCTGGGACAGGCCTGAATGCAGAGGGATGTTCTCTGTGGGTGGCCCTCTGGTGTAAAATTGGAAGGAAATAATCCACTTCCTTGCTTGCTTGCTTTCCCCAGTCCTCTCACGTGGAAATGAAAGGGTTCCATTTCACCGATGGTAAACAGAACATGCCTCCTGGAGGATCCATACCGTCACCGCATGCTTACAGGTGTGTAATGCTTCTGCCTTAACACCTTATGGAACTCAATGTGTACAAACAGAAAGAGGAAAATACTAAAAAGCACCACACTGTGTAGCTGTAACAGACAGGACACATCACATCAGCTGATGAAGGAAATCTGTATGACAGTATTGCAAAATAGGAAACATGATTATTGAGAGGCAATTACACTCGCATGTACTAAATACACACAGAAAATCATGATAATTTCCCACTTTTTTTGTTTACAATTAAAAAAAACCCAATTTAATTATAAAACAAGCAAAAAAATACAATACGCTATTGCAGGAGATACACATTTAACAACCATGCAAAAATTGGGGGGGGGGACCTCTCCCCACCTTTATGACATTTCGTTCCCTCCAAATAAGAAATAAGAGGCATCGCACTTGTCCAAAACTTGAGGTGACTTAGAATCCGAACCTGTAGGGTTAACCGTTAAAGGGATCTTCCCCATAACCATCAGATCCCAAGTTTTAACCTTCCACAGTGTTAAACTTGGAGGTTTATCCTTCTTCCAGTTTGCTGCAGTACACAAACTTGCTGTCGCTAATAAAGCTGAAATGAGCTTCAGCTTTGGTGTCTCAGTATCCTTATGAGAAGGTGAATCCAATAGTAGCCATTTGGGATCTAGCTCTAACTTTACATTACGGATCTTATGAACCACTATAAGTATTATAATTTACCAGTTGAAGATTTAGTTATCTGACAAGGATACTTTTGGAAGCAGGACAGTATACCACATGCCCGTCTTTTGACTGTCCTTTTGGTGGACTTAGGGATGGATTTTTTGTGGCGGTACATTTGTGCCAGTTTGGTGTAGTGGTCAAGTCCGCGGACTCTGATCTGGGAGAACCGGGTTGGATTCCCCACTCCTCCACTTGCGGCTGCTGGATAACCTTGGGCAAGCCATAGTTCTGTCAGAGCTGCTCTCTCAAGGGCAGTTCTCGAAAGAGCTCTCTCAGCCCCACCTACCTCACAGGGTGTCTGTTGTGGGGAGGGGGAAGGGAAAAGAGTTTGTAAGCCGCTCTGAGATTCCGAGTGAAAGGCGGGGTATAAATCCAATCTTCTCCTTTTCCTCTCCTCCTCCTCCTCCTCTACCTTTCTCCTGAAAGTGGACCCACAGCTGCTACCATCATTCTCCTCACTTCCATTTTATCCTTACAACAACCCTGTGAAGTAGGTTAGACTGAGAGAGCGTGACTGGCCCAAACCCAGTGAGCTTCCATGGTATGAGTGGGGAATCGAACCTGGCTCTTCCAGTTTCGAGTTTGACACTCATGTACGCTTCCCGGGGGCCTCCTTTTGAATACGTATCTGGGAAATGTAAGTTTAATTTTGTCTCTTCCTATTTTGCAATACTGTCTCAAGGATTTTCCTCCCCGGCTGGCGCCTCCTGTCCATTTCAGCTCTACAGTGTCAGGTGTCTGCATGGCCACCAGAAGAGCTGTCTCTGAGTGTCTGATCCTGTTCACGAGGCAGTGGTCTCACCTCTCCCAAGTTTAAACCGCAGCTCTTTTATTGCACTGTGGGAAAGGAGACAATCACTTACAGCTGGAAGTAACTTAACGTTTGGAAGAATCACGGGACGATACCCAGGGCTAGAATTTAATCCAGTAGCCCCAAATGTTTGCTTGAGACCAGCCACAATGGAGAAGGGTGTTCCTTTGTGTCCTGTGGACCATTCCACGAAGGTCAGGCTGGTCTCCTGTTTGGGGGCCATTCCAGTAGAGTTATGCTTGGTCAAGTTGGTGCATACACCGTAGGTCTTTCTGGCTCAGGGGTTTGGGGGTGGGGAGGCTGTTGTCCTCTCCAGCAATGGTGGTGTCAGCGGGGACTGGAAAAGCGGGGTCTCCATACCAGAATGGGGGTGTCACTCCTCTCCAGGTACAGTCTCTGTTCTTCATGCCGGACGGTCTCTGAGAGAGTGGTACTCGTTCACGGCGAAGGGCGACCTCTCAACAGACACCCCCCCTCAGGTCCTTTAGACCAGCAGTTCCCAACCTTTTTGGTTATGCTGACCTACCAGTCAAAATATACTTAGCATGGTGACCCATCCAGGGCTGGCCCAGGGATGGGCTGTTGTTTTTTGGTGCCCTAGGCAGCCTTTGACCTTGGCACCCGCTTGGTCCCGCACTCCCATTTCCTACAGTGGCCAACCAGGTGTTTTTGAGAAACCAACAAAGGACGCCGTTTTTTCTCACTGTGAACCAGGCCCGTAGCCAGTGTTTTTTGTTCCGGGGGAGGGGCCTTTAAATTTTCAAGGGGGCAGTCAAATTACAGTTAATTAAATTAATCTGAATGCCTGTTTCTAGCCCTTCCTTTCGTGGGACAGGGCAGCAAACATGCTAGTTCCTTGGGGGGGGGGAACAGCTCAGAGAATATTTGAATTGCCTTCAGAAGGCATTTAAATGTTGCCTTCAGAAGGCATTTAAAGTTCCCTTCCACAGGGCAAGAAAGCCTAGAGGGGCACTTTGGTGTAGTGGTTAAGTGCGCCAGTTTGGTGTAGTGGTTAAGTGCGTGGACTCTAATCTGGGAGAACCGGGTTTGATTCCCCACTCCTCCACTTGCACCTGCTGATGTGACCTTGGGTCAGTCACAGGCTCTGGCACAGCTGTCCTTGAAAAAGAGCCGTTTGTGTCAGAGCTCTCTCAGCCCCACCCACCTCACAGGGTGTCTGTTGTGGGGAGGGGAAGGAGTTTGTAAGCCGCTCTGAGACTCCAAGTGAAGGGCCGGGTATAAATCCAATCTCCTCGTCCTCCACTCTAGAGTGGCACCTTCAGTACATCTCCAACAGACCCCCCCCCCTTTCTGCTAGCCCAGTCCTGCTGTATAGCACCTAGGTCATGGTGGGTCTTTCCAAAGCATTCCCATGAACCTTCGGGAAACATGCAAATTCTGAGCTTTCTTGGCCGGTGGAAGGGAACTCAAAAGGCATTTAAATGCCTTCTGAAGGCAATTAGATGCCCTCTGAGCTGCCTTTTCCTGGGTCCCATGATGCCCCACCCCCAAATTCCACAGTGGGAGGGAGAGGGAGGCCTGCAGGCAAGTCACGGTGCCCCCGCCCTGGCAGCCGGTGTGTGTGTGTGTCTCTCTCTCCTCAAAAATAAGGTTTCCAGCATGGCTGTTTGTGGGGGGCGTGGCTTTTAATTAAGGGGGCAGGGCCCCCAAATGCCCCACTGTAGCTACAGGCCTGCTACACGAACCCCAAGCAAGTGGCATTCCAACACACACAGCCGTTGCACTTGGAGGCTGCATTCCCACCTTTGACCACCCACTCCTCCTCCATGAGTCCTTCCAATTCCCCCCTGAGGTTCTCGCACATTCTAGCGACCATCGGGACACATTTCACTCGATCGACACGGATGTGCAGTGAAGTGGGGGGAATGAAAGGTCCTGTTTCCGGGGTCAGAGCTTGCTCCCCAAGATACAAAAGAGAGCAAGGGGAAGGGCAGGGGCAATGTTCCCTCTTAGCTGAGTTAGGGTGAGCTAGCTCACAGTTTTTTAGCCTCCGGCTCACACATTTTCGTCTTCGCTCAGGAAGGGATGGCTCCAGAGCAGACTCATTTATGCAGTGGCCAAACTGCTCGCTCACAACTTTAATGCCAGTAGCTCACAAAATATAATTTTTGCTCACAAGACTCCACAGCTTAGAGGGAACATTGGGGCGGCCATTTTTGAGGGGCAGACACTTTGTGGCCCACTTTGGGGTGCCGAGTCCCCCAGGTTGGGAAACGCCGCTTTAAGTCAGTCTCCCGCTAGCACCGTTCATCCAGTCCCCTCTACCACAGATCCCCGCTCTGCCGTGAAACTGCCGGGGGTCTTTGGGTCAGTCACAGTCTCTCAGAATTTGAACAAAGTTTGAGCCCAGGTATGAGAGCAACAAAGTTTTATTCCAGGTACGAGCCTCCTTGTGTGTGCACACTTTGGTGTCTGAAGAAGTACACGGGCACACGAAAGCTTATACCCTGAATAAAAAACCTTGTTGCTCTGAAAGGGCCCCCCGGACTCAAGCTCCGTCCTGCTGCTTCAGACCGACACGGTGACCCACCTGAATCTGTCTTCTCAGAATTTGTCAAGACCTGATGGAGGCATGCAGAAGAAAGGGGTAAATGCACCATCCCCATTATCGTGGTGCCTCTGTTCCGGCAGCCAGCCCTTTGCCTGCTCCCTGTGGCAGAACTGCTGCTCCGTAGCAGATGGAGTCATTCAAAGAGACGCGCACACACACCCCATGCCAAGGGATTTTAATATCTCAGTTTATTCACCCCCACGTCTCCGTGCCCCTGCTAGGTTTCAGCTTCCGGCTGGCGGCGTGAGCTGACCTTCCCTTGTCTCGGCCAGGAAAGCCATTAGCCATTCCTAAAGCATTTTGGGTGCAGTCCTCCCCCCCCCCCCCCCCCCGGCGCCTGTTCTCTGCTAAGAAAAGCTTTTTAAAACTTAACTGTAAAGGTTTTGTACAGCCCAGACCTCCAAATTAAAACACATTTCTCCACAAGGTCCTTCGCCTGTTCTCTGTATTCCACTTGTGTATCTTTTGGTGAACAAAGTAATCTTGATCTTGGCATAATTCAGCGGTAAGTGTTCCTTTTTACCATCCACCCCTAGATCTCTAAGGAGGCGCCTCTTCTTACTTGGCTTTCCCCCCCCTCTACCCCCCCCAGTGGTCTAGGCCAAAGGGGTGCTCCCTATCCACTAGGTAGCAGAATTGTGGTTGCCAGCAGCCTGGAGAAAAATGTCCCATCCCTTTAACAAGAGACATAATACACGGACAGGACATTTTCTTCCCCGGGCCGTTGGCATATCTGCCTAAGGCAGATTCTTTTATAGAATGGGGGAAATGGGTGAGGGTTGGACCAGGAGGTAGCTAACTGGTCCATGTTTCTACAGGGGATGATCCCAGGTTCCTCTTGGTCTGTTCCTCTGGTATAGGCAGCTGACAGGGCCCAGCTCTCCCTACAGACTGGGAAATATTTAGCAAAAAAGAAGAAGCGAGATAGCTGCTGGGTCTCTCCGGTGTCGCTGGGTTCAGCTCGTGGGGATGTTGAGCCGGCCTTGTATTGGAAGTTTGCAGAGGACAGACAGGTCGAAAGTAGCCGTCAAGGCCCCTCACAGTATTACCTATATAAAAATGGAAATAGGGCTAATATTAATTTGTATTTGAACTCTGAATAGTAAGGGGCCCCATCTAACTCCCCAAGAAGTGACAAAGGTGTTAATAAGTGTACTGTGGGAGTAAAGATTCTCACTCAAAGCCCAGTGCCTTCGTGATTACTTACTCACAGCGTCTGAAGGTGCCGTTATTTGCAGGTGCCCTTACTGAGCTCATATATGTTCATGATTCAGACGTTGCTTATTGGAGCCTCCCCGTCTGAATTCTCAATCTGTTGACCTTCCAGGCCTAGTTCTGCCAGCCCAAGTGGGAAGCCCACCGGTCCAGCCGTCGGTATGACCTCCGTGCAAGGGCATTACATCCAACAGGTAAGAACGCCGTTGCACTGAATTCAGCTTTCTGCGGGACGCTTAAAACAGCGAGGTTGCCAGAATGCAAGGCCTCTTTGCTCTTATTTGCAAGACAGCTGCCATCCTGTCGTGCCTGTCCATGATCCACATCTTTCCACGTGGACTCAAAATCTGGTAGGAGACAGTAGGTGGGATTCGGGTCAGGGGCAAGAAGGACTGGCAGTACAGAAGGAGGACCTGGGGGCATGGGGTTGGCACCCCATTTCCTGGGCAAAAAGGAATCTGGGAGATGCCAGCAAGTCTCCTCCTCTGGTCAGAATCCTGCATTGTGCAGGGGATTGGCACCTGGTTTTCAGGATTGCTGGCTTGAGCTCTGCAGCAGCTGTTGGGCTGTACAATCTGAAGCAGAAGGCCCCATTGTGGATTGAATCCCTGGTCTCCTTTAGAAGGGCCCTTTGACAAATGGTCTTGAAACTGACCCATCCCAGTCCAAAATAACAGCTGGCTAGGAGACTCTTGAGAGTCCCTTGGACTGCAGGGAGATCAAATCAGTCAATCCTAGAAGAAATCAACCCTGACTGTTCCCTGGAAGGCCAGATAATGAAACTGAAGCTCAAGTACTTTGGCCACCCAATGAGAAGGGAGCACTCACTGGAGAAGACCCTGATGCTGGGAAAGATTGAAGGTCAAAGAAGACGGGGACGGCAAAGGATGAGATGGTTAGACAGTGTCATAGATGCAACGAACATGAAGTTGAGCCAACTTCAGAGGACGGCGGAAGACAGGAGGGCCTGGAGTGATGTGGTCCAGGGGGTTGCAAAGAGTCGGACTCGACTCTGCAACTGAACAACAGCAACAAGAAGGCTGCAAAGAGAGGCTTGAGGGTATCTCTACGCCCAGTGAAGGCAGAGAAGGGGGGGAAGGCTTTCAGATCTTCCTTTCCCATTTCCCAGGACTCACAAGCAGAATAAATAAATGCTTCTTAGCAGGGCTTTTTTTGTAGAAAAAGCCCAGCAGGAACTCATTAGCATAATAGGCCATACCCAACAGCAGAAACTAATTAGCATATTAGGCCACGCCCCTGACAGCACAGCTCATTCGCATATTAGGCCACACCCCCGTGTTACCAGAAGTGTGGTCACCCAGCCGCACCCACCTTTTGCTTCTTATTCTGTTTACCTTGTTTGTGGTCAAAACCCAGGGCCTTTTTTTGGAGCAGGAACTCTCCTTTGTATGTTAGGCCACACACCCCTAATTGTAGCCAATCCTAATGAGTGTCTGCTGTTGGGTGTGGCTTATTATGCTAATGAGTTCCAGCTGGGCGTGGCCAACTTGGGAGCCAGCCGGAACTCCGTTCCTGTGCGTTCCTGCCCAAAAATAGCCCTGCTTCTTGGTGTAATTTATATGGGTTGTAGAAATTAGCTGGGGGAGGGGATTTAGATTGCTGTAGTGAAAATGCAGCAGTCTTGTCAGATCTCAGCTCAGCAGGATCAGCCCTGGTCAGTATTTGGGTGGGGGAATACCAAGGTCACGATGTAGAGGCGGGCCATGGCAAAGCACCTCTGAACGTCTCTTGCCTTGAAAACCCTCCAGAGATCGCCATCAGTCAGCTGCGACTTCGCAACAAATTTTTTTTTTTTAACAAATTTTTTTTTAAAGGAAATGGACATGGCATTTCTCACCCACTCACCCCTTTTCAGTACAGAGGACTTAAAAATGACTTGCCTTCAGAACAACACTGACCAGGCATTGCCTGCTGATTGGAAGAAGGCAAGTCATGCAGAGACGCATTGGGCAGCCATTTCTAACACACTGGGCAAGGCTGGCCCGTGGAATCACTCCCAGTGCAATTTTATGCAGGTTATGGGCGATGCACAAGTGCCCAGTCCAGATGGGCCTGGCTGTACGGCCACGTGCCCTTTGGAATGCATTTTTTGTGGCCATGCTTAGCTCCGTCCCCCCCCCCCCTTCTC